>NW_027152523.1:0-75000 GCF_040937935.1 Hyperolius riggenbachi | reverse complement strand
GTCTGCTTTCATGAAAGCATGAAGAAGACACAGTGCAGATGTATAACAGGGTTTCTATAGAGATGTTGCAAACATCAAACTTCCACAAATGTTCGCGAATCTGGCGAACCCGCAATAGACTTCAATGGGCAGGCACATTTTTAAAGCTACAAAGACTGTTTCTGACCATTAACGTGATGGAAAAGTTGTGATGGACTGTGGCATGCCAGAGGGGATCCATGCCAAAAGTCCCACCAAAAATTACAGAGCTGATGCAAAGTCGTGTTTTAATCCCTAAAGGGCAGAAATCACATTATGCACAGCTCTGGGTGTCAGTGGGCTGTGGACTGGAGTGTCTCACACAGAGAAATGCAATAATGCTATCAGAATACAGTGAAATAACAATGCACTTGAGTGGTACTCTGTGCCTGCAACTTAATGTGGCAACAAATAGCAGTAGTGTGCTCAGCTCTGGGTGTCAGTGGGCTGTGGAGTGTCACACACACACAAAAACACCACTGGAGACTGATGTACTATCCCTCAAAAGGGCTATTTGGGGTGCTTTCAGCAAGTAGTCAGTGAGGAACAAGAACACAGGCCTAGCTAATGCTTTCCCTCCCTATCTGCAGTAAGTCTGTCCCTGCTTTTACTAACACTGCAGTCAGAGAATGAATCCAACATGGCCACCGCAACTGCTTTTTAATAGGGGGGTGAGGGGGTCCAGGAGTGGATGCTAGATGATTGGCTGCCATGTGTCTGCTGACTGTGAGGTAAGGGGTTTAGCTCAATGATGATGTATAGTGGGCGCTTCGAACACGCCAAATGTTCGCCGTTTGCCGCGAATGAAAACAACGGAAGTTCGCAGAATACTGTTCGCCGGCGAACAGTTCAGGCCATATCTAGATTTCTATCAGCTGTAACAAAGATATTTTTTTCTTTAAAGATTATTATGATGTTGCTTATCTTTTATAACAGAGAGGAAGTTCTGAGTTCAGGTCCATTTTAAAGTGCACCCAAGCCAAAGGTCGGGTACAAAGTCGAATACTGACCTAAGATGACGGAATCCTCTGGATCCTAATGAGGCTTCCCTCTCTGTCCGCTGGTCCCCCATCACGCAGTGCGGACCCTCCAAAGATTACCGACAAGGGATTGTCAATAATCTGATCAGGGCAGTGCTCCTCCTCAAGCATGCCTGCATCCATACTGCGCCTGCACAGTAAGCCAGACCCGCTCATGCACGAGTGACTTTTTCTTCTGCCAAAGGCGCAGCTGCATTCATACCAGCAAAGGAGTGTAGCCAGCCTGATCAGCAGGCTTCCCAAGTCCTCTTCTAGCTCTCCGTTGCTGCCCAGCACCCTCTTCTTCTTGTGGTTGGGCTTCCGTCCGCATACAAGCTTATCAATACTGGGCATGTGTGAGTACATTCTGCACATGCCCAGTAGAACTAAGAGCTCTTTCATTTCATAGGTTTATGGTCATTCATACCTTTAGGCTGCTTTCACAGTGAGACGTTACAGGCACACGGTAGTGCAGCCTGTAACGCTCCCCAACGCACAGCAATGTAACTGCAATGGGCTGTTCACAGTGCCCATGTTGCGTTACAATGTAACGCTGCACGTCAATCTAAAGTGCAGCATGCTACGGCGTTAGAGTGGCTTTGCCGCGTAGGCCTGCTTGCACAGGCGCAGTGATTAGCCACATGGCTAATTAATATTCACTGCACTGTGCTGACGTCACTGGCGGGACCACGTGATGCAGAGTGTTCCACTCACGTGGTCTCCACCAGAGCTTAACGCGGCTCTTTGCTAACGTCCTCTGCCACCACCACCATGCGTTGCGTTAGGTGCACGTTATGCGACCTTAACTTAGCACCTAACGCAACGTCTTAGTGTGAAAGAAGCCTTAGGGTTAAAAGCTCTCATTTCATAGAACTACCTCACCTTCTTTTGCAAGAAGTTTTGAATCAGGATGATACCATTTATTGGCTAACTTAGAGATGGATAAACAGTGAGCTTTCGACTTATAAAAAGCCTTCGTCGGACTGGTACCTGACCAGAACTGAAAAACACAGCTGTGTTTTTCAGTTCTGGTCAGGAACCAGTCCGACGAAGGCTTTTTATAAGTCGAAAGCTCACTGTTTATCCATCTCTAAGTTAGCCAATAAATGGTATCATCCTGATTCAAAACTTCTTGCTTTTACTCATGGCTAACACGATACAACACTTTACTGCTCCTTTTGCAGTAAGAGTTTGCCCCTGCAAACTCTTGCCCTCATGTTTCAGTGGAGGTACCCAATCTAACAGGCACCATCAGTGGCGTAACAATAGCCCCCACCGCCACTGTAGTGGCGGGGAGGCCAGGCAGCTGGGGGCGAGTGCGGTGCTGAGGCAGGCAAGAAAGCTCAGCGGAAGCCTTATACATTGCCTGCTCTGGTGATCCCATCTCCTCCACTTCCTGGTTAGTTAGTAAGTGCCGTGCAGCCAGCCACTCACCATCCGTCTTCAGTCTCCGTATGGTTATTGAATAGCTTCCAACTGTCCCTTTTTTGGAGGGACAGTCCCTCTATGGGAACCCTGTCCCTCTCTCTGCCTCATTTGTTCCTCCTGCAGGACTGATGGGGAGATCTATGTACATATATGTATTTTTCTACAGAAAAATGATTTGAATTTACTCTAAACTTTATTCCCATCCTTTAAATTGATATATTTCTTATTTTCAAATGTTAATATGAAGGAAAATGAACCAGGAAAATAAGGAGCAGTGTGGTTTGAAACATAAAACAACATATTTTTCTGATGGAATCTTTATGGTATGCGTGACTAGGGGTGAGTCAGGGGCGTGATTAGAGGTGTAGCAAGGGTGTGGCTTAAAAGGACCCTGAGCAGTACCCTATAATCAAAAATTTCACTTACCTGGGGCTTGCTCCAGCCCACCCTAGGCTGCGAGGTTCCCCGGCGTCCTCCTGGCTGCTGGCCGTGTCTCTCCGGCGGATCCGTTACCCGCGACACCCGGGCCAGGTATCAGGCTGGCTCTTCCTGGTTCCAGACGCTCCGTGTCATCACTTCAGCTGTCGTGACAGTCCTGCGCATGCGCGTTTTTTAAACTCTAAACCGCGCATGCGCAGGACTGTCACGCCGGCCACCGCGATGAGGCGTAGTGGTCGACGTGATGACGCGGAGCGTCTGGAACTAGGAAGAGCTAGCCTGACACCTGACCTGGGTGTCGCCGGTAACGGATCCGCCGGAGGGACACGGCCAGGAGAACGCCGGGGGACCTCACAGCCTACGGTGGGCTGGAGGAAGCCCCAGGTAAGTGACATTTTTGATTATAGGGTACTGCTCAGGGTCCCTTTAAGCCTCCCTCATTCTTATCTCAAAAAGTTGGGAGGTATGTGATTGTCTGGCTGCAGATGCTTGTCTCAACCAGCCCTAAAAGTAGGTGAAGAAAACCTAGCTCAAAAAATGAAACAAAAATTATCTTTGGGTCCTGTATTTATTGAAGAAACATGAAAAAGGTGTTTTAGTAAACCCATCTTATGTGTGTGTCTGAGCGACGACTGGCTGTACGCTATTCAATATTTTAATAGACATTAGAAGAAATTCTTGCTCATCACTGCTAAGCTGTTTTCTAGTTAGGAACAACTGATATAAAAGGCCCATGTATAGTTCTGCGGAATTTGCTTGCGCTACAAGCGGTCAATACATCTATCATCCTCGCTAATGAAACCAATCTCCTCCGTAAGGCTTGCATTGTCTGTTTAATAGCCAATAAACAATTTCACTTCTGCTGCAAATGTTCCGCTTTAATGGATGGCTAACCCAGTAAAATACCCGACCTATTTCTCTATGTATAGAAAAGTAAAAACACTGGCAGGGTTCTTAGCGGCAGTCAGCGAGAACAATGATGACTTTTCCAATTTAACTAACCATTTACTCCCATTTATCATTGACAACCGCAGATAAGTCAGTTTTATGGATCTATTAAGGCCAGCTTGCTCAGTGTAGTAAAAAGCTGATAAGAGTAAATGGATGGATGCATTCCAAACATCTGGGTGCTGTTATGTGGGGGGGGGGGGGGGGGGGGGTGAGTAGTGTGAGATCGGAGATAAGGCTGGTCAGAGACTGGCGGATTCTATCCAGTTGAGCGGTGGATTAGCAATGGGGGATGCAGAGGTTGTAACCGCACCAGGGCCCCTGGAGTAGAGAGACCCACTAGAGGCCCTCTTTCAACCACGGTATTAGCTCTTCATTGGTGCTGTACTGGTAATGATCACCTCTTTATGTGTTGTGAATATGGGTAATCATCAAAGGATATCCGAGGCGAGGGAAAGAAGTTCAGTTTAACTTACCTGTGGCTTCTTCCAGCTGCCCCTTCCCCCCCCCCCCCCCCCCCCCCCAGATTATCTGGTCCCTTGTTGTGTTTCTGATCCACTCCAGTGTGCCGCTGCCTCCTCTGAAACATCCGTAAGTCGTGCTAAGGTGCAGATGTGTGGCCCTGTGCCTCCTTGAATGCTCTGCCGTAGCCTGGAGTAATATTTTACACATGTACAAGAGCACAATCGAGAAGGCAAATGGCCAGGGCCACACATGCACCACTTAAGAGACTATGTACTAAAAAATGTCCCCTGGGGGGTACTCACCTCGGGAGGGGGAAAGCCTCAGGGTCCCAATGAGGCTTCCCCCTTCCCTGTAGCTGCAGGCAGTCCAGCGCTGGCTCCCCCGAAGCATCCCGCAATCCTCCCTCGACAAGCCTGACAAAGCTTAATATATTTACCTTACCTGGCTCCAGCGGGGGCGCTGTTGCGGCTCTCAGAGATAGGCAGAAATAGTTGGGTCCGCTCTACTACACAGGCGCAGGAGACTTGCACCTGCACAGTAGAGCGAACCGACAGCGATTGGCTTTTTCCGCCTATCTCCGAGCGGAGAGCCGATGCTGCGCCTGCGCTGGAAAGTTAATATTTACATACCGCTGTTCGGAGACGGCCGTGGGACACAGGAGGACTGGGGGAAGCCTCGATAGGATCCAGGGGCTTCCCCCACCCGAGGTAAGTACCCACCAGGGGAACATTTTTTAGCTACAGGTTTTCTTTAACAAGACTTTTTCTGAGAGGCCAGCAAGACAATGGAGTGGGTCAGAATTACAGCAAGGGACCTGATAGACTGCGGGGGGCTGGAAAGAGCCCCCCTGCTTACACCTTACATAGTTACATAGTTACAGTTATTTTGGTTGAAAAAAGACATACGTCCATCAAGTTCAACCAGTATAAAGTACAACACCAGTCTGCTCCCTCACATATCCCTGTTGATCCAGAGCAAGGCGAAAAAACCCTTACAAGGCATGGTCCAATTAGCCCCAAAAGGGAAAAATTCCTTCCCGACTTCAGATGGCAATCAGATAAAATCCCTGGATCAACATCATTAGGCATTACCTAGTAATTGTAGCCATGGATGTCTTTCAACGCAAGGAAAGCATCTAAGCCCCCTTTAAATGCAGGTATAGAGTTTGCCATAACGACTTCCTGTGGCAATGCATTCCACATCTTAATCACTCTTACTGTAAAGAACCCTTTCCTAAATAAATGGCTAAAACGTTTTTCCTCCATGCGCAGATCATGTCCTCTAGTCCTTAGAGAAGGCCTAGGGACAAAAAGCTCATCCGCCAAGCTATTATATTGCCCTCTGATGTATTTATACATGTTAATTAGATCCCCTCTAAGGCGTCTTTTCTCTAGACTAAATAAACCCAGTTTATCTAACCTTTCTTGATAAGTGAGACCTTCCATCCCACGTATCAATTTTGTTGCTCGTCTCTGCACCTGCTCTAAAACTGCAATATCTTTTTTGTAATGTGGTGCCCAGAACTGAATTCCATATTCCAGATGTGGCCTTACTAGAGAGTTAAACAGGGGCAATATTATGCTAGCATCTCGAGTTTTTATTTCCCTTTTAATGCATCCCAAAATTTTGTTAGCTTTAGCTACAGCGGCTTGGCATTGAGTACGATTATTTAACTTGTTATCAATGAGCAGGGCCGGATTTCTACTTCTTACCGCCCAAGGCCGACTATTACCAGCCGCCCCGAACCGAAACCGTATCCTACCACCTCTCTCCACACACACACACCCAAAAAACTTTGGGCCGATGGTGTCCACTATTGCGGCTAATGCTGAGGTCTCCATGGCAAAGTGAAGTGAATCAATCATGTCACATGGGGGAACTGGTCAATCAAGCGATCTACAGGTGATGGGCGTGGTGGGAGCCATCGACCACACACACATAGTCAAAAGTGGCTCACAATTGGACATTTGGTGGGGTCAGCAACACGTAAAAGTGAGTCCTGTACCCACTGCTGTCTCCAGGGTAACAGCGCTGGCCAATCAATAATTAAGAAATGGGTACTGTGAGAGGCTGCTTTCTGTATTCTGTACTATTTGCTGGTGCTGTCCCTGGTCCTTTAATCCCCCACACCAAGTGCGTGGGACCCGGCCTTCTGTAACTGCCTGCAGCTGTTAGTCATTGGACAAGGTCTGGCTTTTTGCTAGTCACACACTGTTCACAAACGTTTGGTTAACGGACTGCAGCTGCCTGTAGCACAGCACAGGCAAATGCCAGCTGGTACTAATAGTGCAGTTATCCTGATCACTTTCATTTGTTTGGACACTTGCAAATAATGCCCTGCAAATAATGCCCACTGTCTGCAGGCCGCCCCTTGTTTATCTGGTGCCCTAGGCCATGGCCTATGTGGCCTTGCCAGAAATCCGGCCATGTCAATGAGTAGTCCTAAGTCCTTCTCCAAGTTTGATGTCCCCAACTGTATCCCATTTATTTTGTATGGTGCCAGACCATTAGTACGTCCAAAATGCATGACTTTACATTTGTCAACATTGAATTTCATCTGCCATGTATGTGCCCATATAGCCATCCTATCCAGATCCTGTTGCAATATGACACTATCTACCTGAGAGTTGATGATTCTGCACAATTTTGTATCATCTGAAAAGATAGCAACATTGCTCACTACTGCATCTACTAGGTCATTAATAAATAAATTGAAGAGCACTGGACCCAGAACAGACCCCTGTGGGACCCCACTGCTAACAGTCTCCCATTTTGAGTATGATCCATTGACCACAACTCTTTGTTTTCTGTCCATTAGCCAGTTCCCTATCCATTAACACAGACTCTTCCCCAGTCCTTGCATCCTCAACTTTTGCACCAGACTTTTGTAGGGAACAGTTTCGAAGGCCTTTGCAAAGTCCAAGTATATCACATCTACAGCATTCCCAATATCCATATTAGCATTCACTACCTCATAAAAGATGAGCATGTTAGTCAAACAGGACCTGTCTTTAGTAAACCCATGTTGATGCTGAGAAATAAGATTATTTTCTACTATGAAGTCATGTATAGTATCTCTTAGTAACCCCTCAAATAGTTTGCATACAACTGATGTTAAGCTTACAGGTCTATAATTTCCTGGATCTGATTTTTTGCCCTTCTTAAATAATGGGAAAACGTGGGCTGTACGCCAATCCACTGGGACTCTGCCAGTTGAAAGAGAGTCACAAAAGGTAAGATAAAGGGGTTTATCTATAACTGAACTTAATTCCCTTAGGACCCGAGGATGCATGTCATCCGGGCCAGGTGCCTTGTCTATTTTTAATTTATTTAGTCTTGCCTTCACTTCTTCCTGCGTTAAGTATTTAATATTACAGTTAGAAGATTGAGACTCTTCCGCCTCTGTAGTTTGCAACAGTGTTGTTTCTTTTGTGAAGACAGAAGCAAAGAAAGCATTTAATAACTCTGCCTTACCTTGGTCATCTACCATTGAGTTCCCACCCTCATCCTTTAGGAGTCCTATACAGTCAACCTTTCTTTTTTTAGAGTTAATGTACTTGTAAAACTTTTTTGGGTTAGATTTGATATCCTTAGCGATTTGTTTTTCAGCTTCAATCTTTCCCTGCCTAATTTCTTTTTTACAATGTTTTTTGCACTCCTTATAATTGCTTAGTGCAGCCTCGGTCCCCTCCTGTTTTAAGAGCTTATAGGCATTCTTTTTCCTCTTCATTTTATCTTTAACCTTTCTATTCATCCATAGAGGCCTTTTTTTATTCCTAGATATTTTGTTTCCATATGGGATATACATACTACAATATTGATTGAGTATAAGTTTAAAAGCTTGCCATTTCCCTTCAGTGTCTTCCCCTTGTAGTACATTATCCCAGTTCACCAAACTTAGTGCCTGCCTAATTTGATTGAACTTTGCTTTTCTAAAATTCATAGTTTTAGTGGTCCCGCTGCCCCGTGGCCTATCAGTCACCAGATCAAACGTTATCATGTTGTGATCACTATTTCCCAAATGTTCTTGAACCTGCACATTTGATACATTATCTGGTCTATTAGAAATGATCAGATCCAGTAACGCATTCCCCCTAGTTGGTTCCGTTACGATTTGAGTCAAGTAATTGTCCTGTAGTGCTGCCAGAAATCTGCTGCTTTTACCAGAATGGGTAGCCTCAATACTCCAGTCAATGTCTGGAAAGTTGAAGTCGCTCATAATTATGACCTCATTTTTACTTGCAGCTTTTCAATCTGCTGTAGTAATCGCAGTTCTGCAGCTTCATTAATAAGAGGTGGCCTGTAGCATACCCCAATAAGCAATTGGCAACTTTTATTTCCACCATGAATATTTACCCAAACGGACTCCACATCTTCGCAATCTTCCTCCATCTCATCGTTGAGGACAGCTGTAAGAGAATTCTTAACAAAGAGACAAACCCCTCCAACTTTTTTCCCTGTTCTATCCCTCCTAAACACATTGTATCCTTTTAAATTAGCTATCCAGTCATGGCTTGCATCCATCCATGTCTCGGTTATTCCCACAATGTCATAGCCTTTGTCATTCAGAATGAACTCTAGTTCGTCTATTTTATTTGCAAGGCTCCGAGCATTGGTTACCATGCACTTTATATTTTTACCACCACATTTACCAATTTTGTTTACATGAAATGGGCTACTTGAATTTTTACCAACCTCCTTAATCTTTACACTGTCCCCACCCCCCTCTCCACCCTCCATAATGATAGGTTCCCACTGTCTTTTTACCTCATCTTGTCTATGTATTGAGACTTTATCCTCCCGCCTCCCCCCAGATCCTAGTTTAAAATCTCCTCCAACCGTTTAGCCATCTTCTCCCCCAATGCAGCTGCACCCTCCCCATAAAGGTGCAGCCCATCCCTGCTGTAGAAACTGTAGCCGACTGCAAAGTCTGCCCAGTTCTCCAGGAACCCAAACCCTTCCTTCCTACACCAATTTCTCAGCCACTTATTTAACTCCCTAAGCTCCCTCTGTCTCTCAGATGTAGCGCGTGGCACTGGCAGTATTTCAGAGAACACCACCTTGGAGGTCCTTGCTTTAAGTTTATCTCCAAGTACCTGAAAATCATTTTTGAGGACCTTCCATCTCCCACTAACTTTGTCATTGGTGCCAATGTGTACCATGACAGCCGGGTCTTCCCCAGCCCCACCCAGTAATCTGTCAATTCTTTCCGCTACATGCCGAACCCGAGCACCCGGGAGGCAACAGACTGTACGGCATTCACGGTTTCTTCGACAGATTACCCTATCTGTGCGCCTAATAATTGAATCCCCTACCACCAGTACCTGTCTATCCTTAGCTGCACTCCTATTCCCTTTCTCGTTACAGCAGTCTGCCCCTTGGTTGCTAAGGAGCACATTCTGCTGCAACATTGCTACTCCTGAATCATCCTCCCCAATATTACGCAAACAAGCATACTTATTAGTGAGGGACAACTCGGGACTAGCCTCCCTGCCACTTTTTCCTCTACCCCTTCTAACTGTGACCCAACTAGCGGCTACCTCTGCTTCTTGCTCCGGCTGTACTCCACCCTCCTCATCTTCAACGGTTCCATCCAGTGTCTGGATCGTGAGATCCAAGCTCTTCTCCATGTTGTGTATGCGTCTCAGTGTTGCGAGATGCATATTTAGCTCTGCGACTTCCGCCTCTAACTGAGCAACACGCACACACCCAGGGCAACAGTAAACACCCTCAATCCGCTGATCAAGGCATGCATACATGTTGCAGGATGTACACTGTACAGCATAGTCCAACATGATGACTTTTGTGTGGGGAAAATGTATTTAAAGTAAACTGTTGCGGTAAAAGATGAAACAGGAGAGTGAGTGTAGCTGGGGAGGAGGAAAGGGAGAGTAAGTGAAGTTGGGGAGTGAGTGAAGTTGGGGGGGAGGAGGGGGAGGGGGGGAGGGTAGGAGGAGGGGCGGGAGGGGTGGAGGAGTGGAGGTGGAGTGAGTGAAGTTGGGGTGGAGTCCTCAAAATTTAAAGACTACACCACAGCGTGCCTAGCACATTCTAACCAATGCAAAAAAACGCAATATTGGTTGAAGGTTTTTTTTTTGTTTTTTTTTTGTCCTTACCTACTTCCTCTCACCTCTCTTTGTGCCTGTGTTGTAATGCCTGTTTTTAACGCCTATGCCACTTGTGTCGAAGCCACTTAGTGAGCAAGCCACAGGCTGAGCAAGCTCAGCACTGAGTCCTGATGCTGACCAAATACCTCCTGTTGCAGCTAGTCCCTCCCCCTAGCTAATTGCCTGCTGCAAAGCAAACTAGAGGGAAAAGAAAAAAAAATTGTACTTTTAAAAACTGACACTTGCTTGCTTAATATCAGATGAACCACAATAGACAATCCGCCAGATATCGCAGCAGCAAAAAACAATATACAAACAGCAATGTAATATAATTAGTGCTCACAATTCCCAGCAGTGAAGTGAAGCAGCCCTCCACCAAGCAACCTTGTGCCGGTGCAGAACGCTCCCGGCTACAGGAGCGAGATGGGGGAGTGCTCACGGCCAGGCCGTGCATGCGCGACTCGTCCACAGCACCGAGCTGTCCAGTGGGAGACGCGAACGGCCCGGAGAGACGGCAAGGAACCAAGGTCCTACTTCTCTGACTACAGCGGCGCCTCATGTGACCCGACATCATGTAACAGGTCACATGAGGCACCGCTGTAGCCATGGATACAGGACGCTGGGCAGGCGGCCGGTTATTCCATCGCTGGAATGCTGAGAGCAGGTGAGTGAAGCGGCACAGCGCATCTAGAGAGGGAGACACGGGGAGTGCAAGGAGGGGGACATTTGGGGAGGGGAGCCGCCTCTTGCAATCCTCTAATTTTTGCCACTCTGAAGCACATGATTCATGTTGCTCCATGGAAGAACCGCCCCTATGAATCACGCGCTGCACTTTTAAAAAACAAAAACTTTCATACGCACAACAACACACACAAAAAATGCAAAGTACGGACAGCAAACACGTCAGATTAGATGAGTTTACACACACACACACACACACACACACACACACACACACACACCCTAATTTTTTAATAACCTGCAGGGTTGACAGAGCAGCCGCAGTCCGGCGATGCGGTCACTTGGGTCCTGCTGGACAGGTTGGCTCTAACAATGGCCAATTACGGCACCCTTTGTAGCTGTGGCTTCTTATCTCTGCAGTTCTCAGCGAGGCTTCTTGCCAGACCAAGAGTCAATATTTGCCGAGGCTGCTTCCGTGGACTCTTATTATACAAACACGGGGCGATTTCATGCAGCACATGCCTGATGTACAGATCTGAAATATCTGGCTCGTATTTCAGTGGCGGCTGTAAAGTGCCTGGCAGTCTGAGAGCAAAGGAGGCTTTGTTCCCTGTACTTTTATAAGCTCGGAGATCAGTGTGCTTTATGCTCATTTTCCTCTCCATAAAACCTGTTGACACAGGCTCAGTACAAAAGCCAGTTTCTGGAGTTCTTTTAAGGGACCTACTTAGGTTAAAGGGACCATGAGCAGTCCCAAAAAGTGAAACTGGAAGTTCCAGTCTGGAACTTACCTGGGGCTTTCTCCAGCCCACCGTAGGCCGCGAGGTCCCTCTCCTGGTCCCGCTGGTGGCTCCTTTACCAGGGACTTTCGAGCTGAAGGTCGGCTGTTTCTTCCTGAACAGGGATACTCCACGTCATCACGCCGGGCGGCACGATGATGCGTAGCGGCCGGCGTGGTCACACGAAGTTTCCCCGTTCAGGAAGAAACCCCCAAATGTCGCCGGTAACAGAGCCGTCAGTGGGACCGGGAGAAGTCCCCGGAGGACTTTACGGCCTACAGTGGCTGGAGGAAGCCCCAGGTAGGTACCAGTACAATTTTTTTGGACTGCTCAGTGTCGCTTTAAAGAGAACCCGAGATGGCATATTATAACCCTAATAGGACCCAGAGGCATGTCGTGTGCACAATGACATGCCTCTGGGTCACTGTATTGCCGCTGCCAGCCCTCCCTGTGCCACGCTGCACCCTCTTAAAAGATCGCCAGCCTAGCCACAATCTGCTTGTCGCTAGCTGGCTTTATCTGTGTGAGGCTGTCAGGCAGCCTCGTAGCATTGCTCCTTTGATAACACGCTCCCTCCCGCCGCTCTCCAGGTAGCACTTCTGGGTCACGGCTCCCTATTGGAGGAAGCAAACAGAGGCGGAGAGCTGCTGGGGGGGGGGGGGGGAAGAGGGGGGCGATGGGAGGGCGTTATCAGGGGGAGGTGCTACGAGGCTGACTGACAGCCTCACATAAATAAAGCCAGCTAGCAACCAGCAGATTGTGGCTAGGCTGGCAATCTTTTAAGGGTGTGCAGCTCGGCGCTGGGGGGCTGGCAGTGGTGGTACAGTGACCCAGAGGCATGTCACTGTGCACGCGACATGCCTCTGGGTCCTATTAGGATTATAATATGCCACCTCGGGTTCTCTTTAAGTAAAAATTACCTCTACCGTAAGTACAGCAAGGTAGAGCATTGTCTTCATAAAGGAGAACTCCACCCCGTGCCATTCAAGTGGCCCTGCAGCAACCCTGGAAAGAAAAAAATTATATACTGTACTCCCCCTACTGAAGTGTAATCGAGGCAACATGATGAGTTAAACGTGTATGTACAGTACAAAACGTAATGATAACCAGGCTGTTTTGCTTGTTTTATTTTGCTGCCTTAAAGAGTTAATTTCTAGGCATGGAAGTGACAGCTTCTGTCTTGTCGGTACTATGTTGGGAATATATTGATATAGTGATAAGCAAATTACAGCCATAAAAGTTTTCCTGGCAGAATACAGCTTGAGAGAGCAGGGGGAGATTAAAAAAAAAGTCAATAATTCATGTATTTTCGCTCGGGGACACTTAATAGGCTGCCACTGAGTACAGACAAAACATTCAATCTATTTTGTAAATGTTTTAATATAAAATAAAACCATATGATATCTAAAAAATTATATTTAGGAGTAGGAGGATAAATACAATTGTTTATGTCCACAGCGAGCAATGGACAGTGCTACTTAGGGCAGACTGCATCAAAATGACTACCAGCACGAAGTGTGCAAGGACTATTGGTAGACAAAGCACACACCCTGCATTCAAATGAGATGCACCTGACTACCACTGGAGGATGTTAGTTTCCATATGGGAAACGCATCCGCCATTCTGGGAAAATGGCGGACAGCACAGAAGTGCAGTCTTAGGGCCCGTTTCCACTGTTGCGACGCGATTTCGCCGGCATCTCGACGCTTGTAAAAACGCATGCGGATGCGTTTCCGCATGCGTTTTTACCCGCGAATCGCGGGTAAAAACGC
Source organism: Hyperolius riggenbachi (assembly GCF_040937935.1). NCBI lineage: Eukaryota > Metazoa > Chordata > Amphibia > Anura > Hyperoliidae > Hyperolius > Hyperolius riggenbachi. The sequence goes on along the minus strand of NW_027152523.1, from coordinate 61,345 downwards.
ATGTAAAAAATGCATGCGTTTTTCCTATTAAATACATTAGCGGCGATTCGCATGGATTCCCGACGCAGGCGAATTCTGTGGGTCCCGTCGTGCAGATTTGGCCCGCCGCCAAATCGCTCCCGCACGCCGCACATATGGAAACAGCCCCGGCCACTTCAATGTACCAAGCGAATCCGCATGTCGGTGCCGCATGCGGATTCGCTATGGTGGAAACGAGCCCTTACTGCAATGGATCCAATGGAGGTGCTGCAGACTGACGAGTGTGAACAGATCCTATTTATAAAACAGGACACTTCACTGTCAGTCTTGTGAAGCGGTAAAATGGACAAAAAGAATTCCATTTCCTGCTCAAGTGGGAACACAGCCTTACAGTTATCCTTATAGTCGTCATCCTACCTGCCTTTGACCCACAGTAATCTCACCTCGTTGAAAATCAAAATCCCGCCCTTGGTGACCACAGCTAGTGTCAGAGCCGGGACAAGGTCCTCCAGCACCCAAGGCTGAGACACCAAAGTGCGCCCCTCTATCCCTCCCACCCCAGCCGTCACACACTGATTGCTATTAGACTAAGAGGCACCCCAGGACCCACAACCTCCCCAACACCTTAATCTCTAGTTATCTGGCTTGTAGTCACTTCCATGTATCTCCTTTACTTATTTCTTTCTGCCAGCTTCAAACACAATTAGGAATGACAGCTGAATGAATTGTGCGCCCCCCTCCTACACTGCGCCCTGAGGCTGGAGCCTCTCCAGCCTATGCCTCGGCCCAGCCCTGGCTAGTGTGGAAGCTGATGTCAATAATGCGATAAGTAGTTCAATCTGTAAAGGTGCTCATACATCTCTCAACTTGGCGGCTAATCAACCACCCAATTCAATAATTATTATCAAATTGGATGAAAATTGGTGTAGCCAAGAGCATGCATGATCTACGATGCAGCCAATTACGGGCCGCAATTGTTCGCTCTTATTGATCGGACATGCTGTAAGATGGTCGGGCCTTGGTGGTCGATCAGGTGCCCATCGGTAATGGTGAGCGATATCAGGTTGAGTGACTAATGTGACAAAACCCCGGGCGCTGTTCCCCCTAGTGTATACATGTTTCCTCGTGTGTGAATTTATAAATTACCTGTCCAATGTTGCCTACCTAGCAGTGCCCATCTATCCTTGGTATCCCACTGCTTCATTAGCGCTATACATGGCATGTGGCACGTGTGTGATGTCACACACATGGCACATGCTACACGCCAGCGCCGTGTATAGCACTAATGGAGCAGCGGCATGTAACGCTAATGGAGCAGCAGGATTGATGCTGAACTCAATCGGGAATCAGTCTGCGGTGTATGGGCAGCCAACAGATCTCTCTCTAATCAGGTTCGTTCAGAGAGAGATCTGTCTCTTGGTTGAACCTGCCCATCATCGCTAGATGTATGGGCACCTTAAAGGTGGCCATATACTGGTCGATTTGCCATCAGATTCGACCAACAGATAGATCCCCCTTTGATCGAATCTGATGGCTGCCTTTACTGCAAACAGATTGTGAATCGATTTCAGTCTGAAACCGATCACAATCTGTGGAGCTGCCGCTGCTGCCGCCCCCCCCCCCCCCCCCCCTCCTGCATACATTACCTGTTCCGGCCGGCGTGAGTCCCCTGGTCCCCGCTGTCTTCTTCTCAGCTCCGGGCTCCAGACCGTTCCTGCAGCTACTGAACTTCCTGTCCAGGGGAAGTTTAAACAGTAGAGGGCGCTCTACTGTTTAAACTTCCTGCCGGGACAGGAAGTTCTGTGTAGCTGCAGCCGGTCCGGAACCCAGCGCGGAAAGAATACAGCGGGGACCAGGGGACTCGCGCCGGCCGGAACAGGTAATGTATACCCACTGTATTGCATCGGTCATCGGGCATTCGAACGCCGCTATCGACGCACTCCAGACCCGCCGGCGATCGAGAAAAACTGACGAATCGACGGGAGTTGACGGGAACAATCGATTTCGGACGGGAAAATCGTTAGGTGTATGGGCCCCTTAAGTATACCAATATAATCATCCAGAATATGCAGTCTTCTATCAGTTTACCTTGCAGGTAAAAATGCTCTTAGCCATAAATCATCCTTATCTTCTGCAGTCAGAGATAAAACAGCAATCTCTCCTGTCACCCTGGAGAGTTCACTGATAACAATAATGCGCTCATGACAAATTAAGAGTGAACATATTATCCCTTAAAGTGAACCAAGCACCATTTTTATTACCCAGGTCATCTCAACAGCACATTAAAAATGCATGCCAACAATATGTCTCATTATCCATGCACTGATGAGGATCAATCAATCCAAAACAGGCTGTATGAATGTTGGATTAGAGTGGCTCTGTAATATTATCAAGCTGACACATAGCATTCCAGCGGTTCTGGAGGTGTGTTTAGCTTTCAGGGACATCAAAAAGATGATTTGCATATTCAGCAGTGATGCATTGTGGGAGACATCTCAGAGAGCTCACTCCAACCTGAATAATCAGAAATACCTTCTTTTTTAAGAAGGCAAACTTCTACCTCTCATTATCTAAAAAAACTTTCATTTTACCATTTAGTTTTACATTTAAAGTTTAGCAGAGGTTTTATTAGCCTATATTAGCAGGCCTGCCTGTGCACAGAGATTTCAGGCAGCTAAGGACTTAGCGTTTTATTTCCCTCATTAGCAAGACGTAAACAATACCTTTTCTTTAACAGAGAGGGGTGGGTAATTAGGACAACTTCTTCAAAGAGCTTATCCAGGGGGAAGGTGTGAAGACATTTGTGACTTCTGTAAATAAACAAGGGGAGGCGGGAACATGGCAGCTCCTATAGCTTTTACAAAAACTAGGAGAAATTCCAGGGAAAGAAAGGGTGCTTAGTTCCCTTTAAAATTAACCCAAGACAGCTCCCAAAAGAAAAAAAAGTTACTTTGGTCTGTGATTGTTGAGATCTGCGGCATTTGGTTTCTTTGGGACTGGAATAATGGTGGACCTTCTCAGGCAGGATGGGACCTTTCTTTCGGTTAGGGATTTTGAGAGCAGGGTGGAGAGAACTGGAACCAGCTGGGTAGCACATGTTTTTAAGCAATGATATCTGTCAGGGCCAGGTGCTTTACTGGGACCAAGTTTTCAAAAAAGTTTTCAGTACCTCCCCTTCATTTACTGTCAGTGGGGCTGGTTGGATGGTTTGGACAGTGTGTGCAATGGAAGGTGCCATGTTTGGATGCAAGTCAATGGATTTATTGGGGTCTGCTTGGTTTTCTTCGAACCTGCAGTTGAACCTGTTGAGTTCTTCAGCAAGCTCAATACTGGGGTAGTTAGTAGCCACTTTGAGGCCTTTCCAGACCAATGACACATTGTTTCAATTGAGGCACAGTCACAGTTTGTCGGAGTAGGACCTTTTTGCAGCTCTCAGCTCTCTGTTAAGGGAATTTCTGGCTCTCTTGATCTCTTCTGGGGATCTAGACTTGTGGGCTTTCTTTTTGGCTTTCCGATGCAGAAGAAGTTTGTTGCCGGTTGTTGGGAAAATCGTTGTAGAACATCGTGGGGATACAAGTCTCCTCGTAAAAGCTGATGTAGGAGGTGACTCTGTCAGCCCATTCATCCAGGTTGCCATTTGGAGGGAAAAGGGTGCAGTCAAAGCAGGCCTGAAGTTGTTGTACCCTCTTCAAATGCTGTGGTCATGTCGCAGGCTAGTTTCTTTCTGGTCGTAAGTCAGGGAGGTGCTGAGTAAAGTTCTTGATGGCTGATCAATTGTTCCATCAAAGTCTTGTCTGTTGGAGGTTACTTATGATATTATCCTGGGGCTCATTAGATTGCACTCTGGGACATTCTGTGCTTTTTTAACAAAAAAGCTTTTGAGTTTACATTGGATACAGGTGCAGCCCCCAACGGTCACGGCCTCAATTAAATTGGTCCAGGCCCAGATTTACATCACAGCAGCCTGTAGGCAGGGATGCCCTGGCACCCAGGACTTCACCCTTCATGAACCTACAAGCGCTTTCCAAACTGCACCACAAGTGTGCTGGCTGGCTCTACTGTCACTTCTTCCCTTCCCTTGCCCATCAAAGGTAGCTACAGGAGTCCCTTAGTATTAAGTTGCCCCCGAGTGAAGGGAGCGCTCATCAGTGGAATGCTGAGAGCTGGGTGAGTAACCTCTCATTTATGCTCTGCTTGTGACTCTGTATAGGGAAGGAAGGAGGGAGGCACTAGAAGAGGCTAGTGAGATGCCTTTCCATTGTCAGGTGCCTGTAGGCAAGTGCCTACAGTGCCTTGTGGTAAATCCAAACCTGAATTGGTCTGTGACTCATTTCATCTTTTATAAACATATATATCTAATTGGAACAGTCCCCAAAAGTTCAATAAGCTGTAGGGACCATGACTTGCATATCTGGACTCTGATATGATGTGACGGGTTGATTGAGCATTGGAGTGAAACAGACTTAAGGGGGGGTGGAGGGCGGGTAGGAAGGTGGGTGTAGGAAGTCTGTTTTTATTGTATTGTATGTTTTCTTGTGGGAAAAAAGGCAATAAAAAGCTTTATAACAAAAAAAATACTTGTGGATGACTTTTTTGAATGTACGCTGGGAAATTTGCCAACTGCAAACAGATATGGAAGTAGAAAGAGAATTTTGAATAACATGTACTTAAAAAAATATGACTAATCCAGCACTATTCTATGTTTATGGGAATTTTGGCCCATGTAATATCGGGAAAGGCTTGCAGCATGAACAAGCCCTTGGTCAATACAGCACAAGTGTGATAAAGAGTCAGAGGAAAACTCCGCAGATAGGAGGAGATAAACTGACACATTAATGCACGTTATTGACCTGTAATTAGCAATTACACAGACCTGCCCCAGGCTGTGGAGAATGTCAGCTATGTATAAGTGCTCACAACAGGACAGAACACAACAGCATAATTACAAGGAATCCCTTTTATTATTGTAACATCAAAGGCATGAAACCCACAATCAATATGATTAAGTCTGCAGAACAGTCCAGTCCTTTCACAACCGGATCATCCACAAGGCTATTCTAGGCAGTTGCCCAGGGCCTGGAGAGACTCTAGGGGCCTGGTGGATGCTAGCCCCCCCATGCACCAATTTGTACTAAAAAAACCAAGGTGATCATCAATGGTGGGCAAAAACTGCTATCTTGCGTGTGCATTTCATCTTAATCCTTTTCTGATTCCCTTCCACTGTGGGAATCTTAGTTTAATCTGTGCTTTGGAGTTTAGCTAAGGCTGATGTGTAGCATCATTTTCTCATTTTTCTCCCCTTATCTTATCTCTACAGCCCATTAAAAATGATTCCATTAACCTTTAACAAACACAATCTTAAGGCTTTGATTTGTCACACATCTGTTGGTGCGTGTTTGTAAACATTGCAGTGAGTGACGTTAAACCACAGAGGCCCTTATTTAATTCACTTATTTTTCACACCACAAATAAAATTCCTTTTAAAGTAGACCTAAAGTGGATCATAGAGATCCACCCTGTATGTATTTATATAGTTTAGCCTGTCTAATTCCCTCTTAAAGGGACTCTGTAACAAAATGTTCAGCCTTAGTTCTTCTATCCTATAAGTTCCTTTGTCTGTTCTAATGTGCTCTGGCTTACTGCAGCTTTTCCTAATTGCACAGTGGCTGTGTTATCTCTGTTATATGATCTAATCTGTTTTCTTCTGTCGGCTCTGTCGGGCTAAGGCTTGAATGTGTGGAATGTGCAGGGCTGCTTGTGATTAGATAGAAGCGATACACAACCCCTCCAGGCCCCCTGCAGGCTCTGTATGACTCACACACTCTGCTTATGTGAGCCTATCACAAGCTGGTTAGTTTGTTTTTTAAACACTGCCTAAAACTGGCAATTACATGCCAGGTTTACAACAGGGAGTGGCAGAAACAGCACAGAGGGGCCCAGGAGAACATAATGAATAGAATGGTATGCTTTTTGCTGTAAAAATTTTAGAGTACAGATTCTCTTTAAAGGATACCTTAGCGCTTTCCAAAACAAGGGGAACAGGTATGTTTAGGAGCCTCTCCTCATGTCCCCCTTAGTTATGGTATAATGTCCACTCAAAGCTACTTCAGGGTTGGGAGGGTTGGTGAGCATTGCACAGGTGCTGCCCGGCAATGCGGGTCCTTGATTGCGCTTCCGGGAGCGCTCTGCGCATGTGAAGGTCCATCACATGAGCCAAAAATGTGAGTTCCAAATAGAGAGTCATCAGCATAGAGGTAGTTTCTTCCCCAGCACAGAGCCATCACCGGACCATGCCCACCTCCTCTCTCTACTTCCTCTGGTTCAGCACAGGAAAGGAGTGGGGGAGGTAAGGTCTGTGCTCAGAGGGAATGGCTAGATGGAGCCTCTCCCAGCTCCTCCCTCACTATCTATTGTGGATAATGATTGGATGGGGAAGGTTTCTGGATAGCTCACAGATCTGTAGTTCTCTCGTGCAAGCCGCATCAGACATTTCCACAGGAAAACAGTTTTGAGGTAGGGTGAGCAGAACTAGGAATTTGAAAATTAGGGTGAGTAGAACTAGGAATTGGAGAATTAGGGTGAGCAGAATTAGGATTTGTAGAATTAAAAACAGTGGATATGGAACTGGAGACGTTTAAGAGGTACCTTCAGCCTGTCGTGTAATTATTATTATTATTATTATTATTTAGTATTTATATAGCACCGACATATTACGCAGCGCTGTACAGTATATACATATCTTGTCACTAACTGTCCCTCAAAGGAGCTCACAATCTAATCCCTACCATTGCCGTATGTCTATATATTATGTAGTGTAAGTACTGTAGTCTAGGGCCAATTTTTAGAGGGAGCCAATTAACTTATCTGTATGTTTTTGGAATGTGGGAGGAAACCGGAGTGCCCGGAGGAAACCCACGCAGACACGGAGAGAACCTACAAACTCTTTGCAGATAGTGCCCTGGATGGGATTCGAACCAGGGACCCAGCGCTGCAAGGCGAGAGAGCTAACCACTACTCCACCGTGCTGCTCTGTCTTAAAGGGACTCCGAGCACCTCTCATGGGTATGCCTGTAAGACTCCGACCAGTACTGCAAAATACTTAAAGATGCATACCTTTCTGTAGCTTGTGCTCCCCTCTTTCATTTGATGCCTGAATCGCCGTTCTACACCAAATAGATTTCGTTCGATTTCAATTTAAATATCGCACCTGCCATCTTGGCTATGTTATAACTTCCGGGTCACCCCTGTCTTCTCTGTTGTGCATCACTGAATGAAGCAGGAAGTGACACGCATGGCCATTGCAAGAGGCTCTTCCAGAGGGGTCACAGCATGACTTTGTTGTAAGTCGTCTGGCTTAAAGGCTTGCCCATGAGAGGTACTCAGAGTCCCTTCAATGCTGCCAGGATCGGCAGGTATCAGCTCACCCACTGGACGGTATTTCATTTGACAGATGAAGCTCCGCCCCCTCTGTAAAACTTCTGTGGTGTTCATCTGTCTAATGTAAGTAAGTGATTGACCCTGAGACCCGCCAATCTTGGCAGTATTTGGAAGCACAAAAAAGAAAGAGCACCCCTTTTTAAATACAATTGTTTAACAATATCTGAGAAAAATAATTGGTCGAAAGGTCAAGAGTAACTGCAAGAAAATCTTTATTAATGCCAACTAAAAGCTGCCCTTTGCAGCTTCGGCGGAACTAGTCGGACGGTGCGGACTACACCGATGCAGCCACTCCTAGGTCTATTTACTGAACTATTAAGGTGAGCCTTGCGCTACTTCTTCCCAATTCTGCTTCCATCCTACCTCACAGCCTCTATCTACCTCACTAACTTGATTAGATACTATTCTACCTCACAGCCATATCTACCTCACTAAATTGACTGTACACCCTTCTTGGGAGTAACTATACGTTTTTCAGCACAGTTTTGCGCGCTGCCTTGAAGTGTTTTACGCTTTGAGATTATATTTGTATTGTCTTATTGATAGATTGTTAATAATTTTTTGTGGTGTTTGCACTATACCCCTCCCTCTTATGTTTTGTAGGATTGTTGTGTCTTCAGTACTAGCACTTTAAAACATTTTTTGGTGCAGATGTTGGGAGCGGAGAGACATATATTTATTTGCATAGGATGGGTATGCACACCTCTTCCTTGATTTGATTGTGCCACAGTGTCAGCCCACTCTTTACCATTATTATATACAATTTTATATATCTGGCACTGTAAGATTTTCTGAGACCACAGTCTCTTGAGAGAGGTGCCACAGTTTCCCAATTTTTATGGTTGTACCCTTATACATGCAAGACTAAGGCATCTTATTAAGTTTACTAGGGGCCTATGACCTAGGCACAGCTGTTTTGTTTTTAATTGTTTTAAAAAAAAAATTTTAGTTGGAATTAATAAAGATTTTCTTGCATTTACTCTTCACGTTCGACCAATTATATTTCTAAGATAGTGTTAAATAATTGTATTTAAAAAGGGGTGCTCTTTCTTTTTTGTGCTTCCAGTTATTGCTTCAGGTCTATGACCTATTCCCCCTGCTTCTACTAATAGTGGTGTTATAAGAAATATGAATTGCTTTAATTATGCATGATCCTTTCTCCTTTGTTTTAAAATGTTTAAAAGATCTTGGCAGTATTGAGACAGAGCCTTACATGACAAGCGCTGTCTTTTTCATTGGAGGTACTCTTTAACAGCTTCGAAGACTAGGAACTGGACACTTAGGGACATTGGAATTAGGAACTGGAGAATCAGGTCCATATGCAATTAACTTTTTCCTAGGAGATAATTTTCTATTCTCTTTAAAATAACTTTTAAGCATTCTACAATAGAATAAATACCCAAAAGTTAGTGAAAAAGTACTATAAAAATTATTTTGAGTATTTTGTTCCTTGCTGGCATTTTAGGACAAATTGTAAAAATATCACCTTGGAGAAAACTCTTGGAGAAAACTCAGGAGAAAAAGTGAACTGCATATGGGCCTCAGTGTGAATAAAATTAGAAATTGGAGAGTTAACGTCAATGGGATTATGAATTTGAGAATTAGGGAGGGACAGTGGAATTAGGAAGTGGAGAATTAGGCTTACATAAATTAGTATGTGATTCTGTTATATTTGTATGGCCTCTTCCTCATTTTGCCTTTAGTATTTTTGTGTTTGGAGTATCTTGCTATCTGTTTCACATGCTGAGACAATGGGGATGGTTGGATGTGGCCTGAGCTTTGGAGAGCCTTGTGACCTCTCTCAATGACCTCTTCTCTTCTTTTCCTTTATCTCCATAGCTGGGACCAGAGATGGAAAAATAAGTGAGGACCACAAAGAAAACATTTTGTGAATTTTGTGTTTGATCTTCCTTTTTTCTCTTGCAATCAAGTCCACCGAAGACGTTTTACAAGAGGAACGGTTGAAGCCAAGGTCAGATTGGGTTTATGTACATGTGTGTTGGAATGCTTTCATATGTTGTTAATTGCTTTCTGGGAACTCCCATTTTCCCGACCCTTGGCCACCGGAGTGTTGTGTAAGAACGTGCGATTAAAGACATCTGGAAGGATAATATGTATTGTCCATTCGGAAGATTACAAAGAAGTGCGTAATCGCTGGATTGTTAAATTCTAGTGCTTGTCAATATGGTTGAAGGGTCAGTCCACTGAATACTGGCAATTTAAGTTTTTTCACGAAGGCTTCAGAGTTGAAGAAGAGCTTGTTGGGTTGGGTAATGAGCACAAATAACATTTTTAATTTTAAAGTAAATGTGAACCGAAAAAAACCCCATATACTCACCTATAGAGCCTTTCCACTCATGGTCCCCTCAATCCAGCGCTGTCATCCCTGGTCACAGTTAGAGATGTTGCGAACCTCCGATTTTCGGTTCGCGAGCCCGGTTCGCGAACTTCTGCGGAAGGTTCGGTTTGCGTAAAAGTTCACGAACCGCAATAGACTTCAATGGGGAGGCGAACTTTGAAAAATAACAAAAATTATGCTGGCCAGAAAAGTGATGGAAAACATGTTTCAAGGGCTCTAACACCTGGAGGGGGGCGTGGATGAGTGGGATAGACACCAAAAGCCCCGGGGAAAAATCTGGATTTGACGCAAAGCAGCGTTTTAAAGGCAGAAATCACATTGAATGCTAAATTGCAGGCTTAAAGTGCTTTCAAACATCTTGCATGTGTATACATCAATCAGGGAGTGTAATTAGAGTTCTGCTTCACACTGACACACCAAACTCATTGTGTAACACACCGCAAACAGCTGTTTGCGTAGTGACGGCTGTGCTGGACTGGTGCGCACCATGGCCAGAGTGTAGGCCGTGGCAGTTTTCCAGCCCATATGGTCGCCGGGCTGGGATAGCGCAATGATAGAACAACAGTGACTGTCCAGCTGATCGAATTTGGTCTGTCCACAATGAAGCAACGACCTTATTATCTTCTTGTATGTAGGTAGGCATAGGTAGGAGTCCCAGTATAGGTAGGTAGGCATAGGTAGGAGTCCCAGTATAGGTAGGTAGGCTTAGGTAGGTGCCTCAGTAGTTAGCTAGGCATAGGTAGGAGACCTAGTATAGGTAGGTAGGCATAGGTAGGAGTCCCAGTATAGGTAGGTAGGCATAGGTAGGTGCCTCAGTAGTTAGCTAGGCATAGGTAGGAGTCCCAGTATAGGTAGGTAGGCATAGGTAGGTGCCTCAGTAGTTAGCTAGGCATAGGTAGGAGACCCAGTATAGGTAGGTAGGCATAGGTAGGAGTCCCAGTATAGGTAGGTAGGCAGAGGTAGGTGCCTCAGTAGTTAGCTAGGCATAGGTAGGAGACCCAGTATAGGTAGGTAGGCATAGGTAGGTGTCCCAGTAGTTAGCTAGGCATAGGTAGGAGACCCAGTATCGGTAGGTAGGCATAGGTAGGTGCCTCAGTAGTTAGCTAGACATAGGTAGGTGTCCCAGTAGTTAGCTAGGCATAGGTAGGAGTCCCAGTATAGGTAGGTAGGCATAGCTAGGTCCTCTAGTATAGGTAGGTAGGTGCCCCCGTATAGGTAAGTAGGTGCCCCAGTAGTTAGGTAGGCATAGGTAGGTGTCCCAGTATAGATAGTTAGGCAGGGCCTGGCTGGCTCAGTAATAACAATTACCAAGGTTCAGCTGCAACAGATAGGGCTGTGTAATGTCAGTGAGCAACACACACACAAAAAAACACATCAGGAAAACATTAGCTCTCAAAAGAGCTGTTGAGGGGTGCTGTTTTAGCTATAACAATCATCCAGGAGCAAGCCAAGAGCCTAACTAATCTGTCCCTAGGAGAACAAGTCTGCAGCAGCTGTCCCTAGTCTGTCTATAGCAGGCACAGGAGTGAGTGTAATGGCCGGCGAGCCTGCCTTATATAAGGGGGGGGGGGGGCTCCAGGGCTTAGTGTAGCCTGAATGGCTACAATGTGCCTGCTGACTGTGAACTTCCGCAAAAGTTCGCGAACCCCCAAAGTTCGCCTGGAACCGTTCGCCGGTGAACTGTTCGCTACATCTCTAGTCACAGTATTCAATCGATTGGTCAAATACTGATCTTTGCCACCGTAGGAGGCTTCGGAAGACTTCGGGAGCCTGAGTGCTCCTAAAGACCGGCGGCTCCATTCTGCGCCTGTGCTAGTGTGCGCTCGCGCATGCACAGTACGGAGCTGCCGGTCTTCAAAAGCACTCGGGCTCCCGAAGACTTTAGAAGGCTCCCACAGTGGGGGGTTCAAATGGGGGACATCGCTGGAACGAGGGGACTGTGAGAGGAGCGGGAAGGCTCTGTAGGACCCACAGCCTTCCCTCTACTTAGGTAAGTATCTGTTTGATTATTTGTTTGTTTGTTTTTATTTACATTAGCATTGAAATCCCAAATAAAACCCTAAATACTGTGAAACCCTTTATGCTATGTTGGCAGATAATTGGCTTCTGCACTTGGCCCTAGATAGTGTAGGGATAATTAGGCTCTGAGCTCCATCAAAGAATGCAGTGATATGAATTATTCAATGAACTTGTAGAGCATTGTACTTGTTGTCAGTGCAAATGCAAGCATTCTAATAATAACAATAATAATAATTCTAATAATAATAATAATAATAATAATAATAATACAAAATATTATTATTTAGAATAATACATGTAAATTGACTGGGTGTCAAATTCCCTTTCTTGAAAATGGACCAAAGTAGCATACCATTTGCATAAATTTATAATCATTAGCATCTCATTAACCATCCCTTGTTGATATGCATTATACTCAACAAAATGTTCCTGTTCAGCTGCAGCAGCACAATGAGCTATCCACGGTGCTGAAGGCTGTCGGCACTATGAGGAGTCGGCAAAACAGCCACATGGCACTGCTTGACAGCAGAGGGGCGGGGCTCTGATACAGAAAGGAAACATAGCCCCCCCCTCCCCTTCTGCTTCTATAACCAGCAGAACGGATTAGGCCCCAAAACTGGAGAGGTGATTGGGAGGGGCATTTCAGGAGCTCCATTACCGCCACCTGATGGGATTGGGCGTTTTACCTGTAGGGTGTCTTTTCATTGGAATGAGGAGTGAGGATTGGAATGAGGAGATCCCATGCACATTGGTCCAAAGTGTGTAAAAGATAAGACTCAATACAACACACAGGGGGTTGAGATAATCTATTCTGAAGTCTTCAGGGTTCTTTTCTGGAACCTCTGTCTTCATCAGCAGCCTTGATGATAATCTAGCTCCTGCTTTGTTGATAGAACCAGTTTTTGTGTTGTTTGCAGTTTATGCTACCGATAAAATGGAGAATTCTATTTAAGATTGCCTTATTAACATTTAAATCCTTGCACAATCTGGGCCTTGCATACCTGAAGGACTTTTGCAACTGCATCACACCCCTTCGATCAAAAGGCTCTAATAACTTCGTCACTCCCAGAGTCTAAAGATCCCATACACAGGTCAATTTCAGCCTTCGATCAATCAGAAACCAATTCTTTCAAATCACCAAATCAATCGATTTGTAGCTGATTTCGATCAATTTGAAACCATTTGATCTATCTGACAGGTTGGAAAATCTAGGTCGATTTGCTGCTGGCAGCAGATCGATGGCCCATAGATCCAATGGTACAACAATGCATTTAGATCGATTTTCAATAGATTTCCAATAGATTTCATTATGAAAGCTATTGGAAATCTCTTCCCACTTTGTGGCACACATCAGATAGATTCCTCTCAGATTGGACTTAACAGGCATCTGACAGAAATCTAACTGATGGTCGAATCTGCTGCAAATCTATAAGTGTATGGCCATCTTTACTCAAAACCTTTGGAGACAGAGCATTCTGTCATGCTGCCCCTACACTTTGGAACTCTTTGCCTCACCCAATCAGGACAGCTACATCCCAGGAAGCATTTAAGTCCAAACTGAGAAGCCACCTGTTAGCATGGCCTTTATGAACACCTGGCAGTCCGCCCCACAACTATGTATTGATTTGAAACATTATCTATGTGCTTTGAATCCTGTGGGAGAAAAGCGCTTTACAAATGTTATTGTATTATTATTATTGTATTGTAAATCTGTGCTAATGGAATAATAATATCAGTTACAGTGAAACATAATCACAAATAGCTACCGACTGCGCACGTGGTCTAAAGTCAGAGAGAGACAGACAGAGACTAAACAAAGGGTAAGTCACTATCAAATACAGTCAATACATAAATAAAACCAAAACTATGTAGGGTTTAAAGGCCAGTGAGCTCTACTGTCAGTAATGTATAAAATGTAACATTTATTATATATTGCAAAAAAAATCAAGTACATGACATCAATAAAATAAGGAATCCATGATCATATGTATACACTGTACAATGTTCAGCCTAACGCACGTTTCATAGCAATATTGCTACTTCTTCAGAGCCATACAATTGCAAGTAGAGATCCATGAGGATGAAGATGGAGATAAAACCGTATTATCATACAGACATCGCACCAAAAGTATCCTCCTGGATGCTTAACCTCTTCCCCGCTCAGGTACAGTATATCTACGCCCCTTTAAATTTCACTACCGTACCTGGGACGTAGATATATGTACCTCAGCCCCTGTCTGCGCTCCCTCTTACTCGTGCACGCGCTCCCGCGCTCGTTCACGTTGCCATGCGCTCACCCGGAGATCAATGAATGGGAGTTCATTGATCTAAGTCCCCAAATTACAAAAAAAAATGTGACATTAAAAAAATACATAAGTAGTTATCTTAGGGACTGAACTTTTTTTGATATGTATGTCAAGAGTATATATTACTGTTATTTTTAAAATTATGAGCTTGTAAATAGTGATGCAAAACTGAAAAAAAATTTACCTTTATTTCCAAATACAATATTGGCACCAGACATTGGGCTTGATTCACTAAGACAAATAGCATGCCTTATCAAAGTTAGCACGCCTTATCAGAGTTAGCACACCTTATCAACGTTAACATGCCTTATCAGAGTAGCATAGAAAACGTATGCCTCCTAATTGGCAATGACAAGAGCTCCACTCATCCTGCCCTGAGCCCCTGCGGGTTCGTAGCGCTTGCTATGCTACTCTGATAAGGCGTGTTAACTTTGATAAGGGGTGCTAACTTTGGTAAGGCATGCTATTTGTCTTAGTGAATCAAGCCTATTGCAATAGGGATATCGTTCAAATGGTGTAATAACCGGGCCAAATAAATTATGTGGATTTTAATTACCATAGCGTACATTATTTAAAAACTATAATGGCCGAAAACTGAAAAATAATTATCTTTTTCCAATTCTTTCTTATTTTCTCGTTAAAAACCATTTAGAATAAAATAATTATTGGCATAATGTACATCCCCAAAAAAAAGCCTAATTGGTGGCAAAAAAAAACCATATAGTTCATTTCATTGTGATAAGTAATGATAAAGTTATAGACGAATGAATGGAAGGAGCGCTGAAAGGTGCAAATTGCTCGGATGCTCAAGGCGAAAAAAAACCTGAGTTGTGAAGTGGTTAAAGTATCCACATAGGGTAGGGCAAAAAAGGTCTGCGTTAGGGGAATAATCAGCTAACTGCTTAAGTATAAGAACTTGTAGGTGTCCGAAGGGTGAAAGTCATCTGAGCGTCCCGGCGTGGCGTGCAGCATGAGTGCAGTCCACAGCGATTGGGGGGCCCCTGGCCTTATAGATCAGTCTTCTATCACTCAGCCGAGAAGCAATGCAAGTTATGCAGTTATGGAACGTAACCTCTTCTGCTTTGACATCACATGAAGACAGTTGGGATGTTACCGCGATCTAAACTTTGAAGAAGATCTACAGGAACATCTGTGAAGTTTTCTCATATGCTCCCCTGGAGTCCACCATGGCTGTTATTTATGAATAAATAAGTAGGATGGTCATGCTTTAAAGAATAACAGCTGTCATAATACAACAGCACCCTGAAGAAATGCTCTCCGCTGACACTTCTGAGTTGTGTTTAAACAAAGTGGCTGTTTCCCATCACTGAGATGACTCCATTTAAATCAATGGCCTCCCAGTGGAGTGTCACAAAGACACAGGTGATGAAATGATCAAAACACCCTCTGTGGAGCACCCAATGCCCTGTTTGGCTGTACAATCTCAGCTTTGATCTTCTCAACACATATTTTTGCATTGCTGGGCCTATGGAGATCAGTATTTTCAAGGTTGAAGCAAACCTGAAAATTAAAAGTCAAAATTAACATACACACGTCATACTTGCCTCCCGTGTAGTCCACTTATCAATCTCTTTCTCCTCTCCTGCGTCCTGTTTGTCCACTGTGATCAATGGAATTCTCCATCCTCCATTTTGAACATGGCCAATACCCCATAACAGCTTTTGGGTCAGCACCTTGTTAAACTGTAATATCCCTCCTGAGCCATAGGGAAACATGGACATTACCTTGCTCATCAGTTTTTTTTTTTTTAGTTATAACTGACAGCAACTGATACTGATATATAACAGACAGCAACTGATATATTTCACTTCTGACTAAATCTTGTCAGAACTGCAAGGAATAATTGTGAGAAGAAAATGGTGAGCTTCTGAGAGGACTGGACAGCAGGGTTCTGTGATTTGCAAAAGTATTCGACCCCCTTGAATTTTTCCATATTTTGTCATATTATTACTGCCACAAACATGAATCAGTTTTATTGGAATTCCATGTGAAAGGCCAACACAAAGTGGTGTACACGTGAGAAGTGGAACGAAAATCATACATGATTCCAAAGATTTTTTTTTCCAAATAAATAACTGCAAAGTGGGGTGTGCATAATTATTCACCCCCTTTGGTCTGAATGCAGTCAGTTGCCCATACACATTGCCTGATGATTGCTAATGACTAAATAGAGTGCACCTGTGTGTCAGTACAAATACAGCTGCTCTGTGACGGCCTCAGAGGTTGTCTAAGAGAATATTGGGAGCAACAACACCATGAAGTCCAAAAAACACACCAGGCAGGTCAGGGATAAAGTTATTGAGAAATTTAAAGCAAGCTTAGGCTACAAAAAGATTTTCAAAGCCTTGAACATCCCACGGAGCACTGTTCAAGCGATCATTCAGAAATGGAAGGAATATGGCACAACTGTAATCCTACCAAGACAAGGCCGTCCACCTAAACTCACAGGCCGAACAAGGAGAGTGCTGATCAGAAATGCAGTCAAGAGGACCATGGTGACTCTGGACAAGCTGCAGAGATCTACAGCTCAGGTGGGGGAATCTGTCTGTAGGACAACTATTAGTCATGCACTGCACAAAGTTGGCCTTTATGGAAGAGTGGCAAGAAGAAAGGCATTGTTAACAGAAAGCATAAGAAGTCCCGTTTGCAGTTTGCCACAAGCCATGTGGGGGACACAGCAAACATGTGGAAGAAGGTGCTCTGGTCAGATGAGACCAAAATTGAACTTTTTGGCCAAAATGCAAAAAGCTATGTGTGGCGGAAAACTAACACTGCACATCACTCTGAACACACCATCCAAACAGTCAAATATGATGGAGACATCATTCTCCGGGGGTGCTTCTCTTCAGCAGGGACAGGGAAGCTGGTCAGAGTTGATGGGAAGATGGATGGAGCCAAATACAGGGCAATCTTGGAAGAAAACCTCTTGGAGTCTGCAAAAGACCCTAAACATAAAGCCAGGGCAACAATGGAATGGTTTAAAACAAAACATATCCATGTGTTAGAATGGCCCAGTCAAAGTCCAGATCTAAATCCAAGCGAGAATCTGTGGCAAGATCTGAAAACGGCTGTTCACAAACGCTGTCCATCTAATCTGACTGAGCTGGAGCTGTTTTGCAAAGAAGAATGGGCAAGGATTTTAGTCTCTAGATGTGCAAAGCTGGTAGAGACATGCCCTAAAAGACTGGTAGCTGTAATTGCAGCAAAAGGTGGTTCTACAAAGTATTGACTCAGGGGGCTGAATAATTACGCACACCCCACTTTGCAGTTATTTTTTTTTAAATGTTTGGAATCATGTACGATTTTCGTTCCACTTCTCACGTGTACACCACTTTGTATTGGTCTTTCACATGGAATTCCAATTACATTGATTCATGTTTGTGGCAGTAATATGACAAAATGTGGAAAACTTCAAGGGGGCCGAATACTTTTGCAAACCACTGTAAGTATGTAATAGTCAATTGAAGGAACATCGTGTTTATTTTAAATAATGTTACTTAGTTGAGGTTCACTTTAATTGACCATTCCAGGAAAAAAACAGAGCTGACAGATTTTGGACTAGTCCATCTTCTCATGGGGGATTCTCTGGGTTTTCTTTGCTTTCAAAAGCATTTCTTCAACGGCATTTGCTAAGTATAAATGACAAAATAGTGTGCGAGTGGCTGGCTGGTATCTTCCGCAGTTAAACTGCTGTTGCTAAAGCAATAGGATTATTCACTGTCCCATGCCCCAATCCCAGTCTAATATCCTCACCACAAGTTTGGGCCCGTTCGCGGTAATTCGACACCATAGATTGCAAACGTCCACAATTCACACATTGCTGCAATTTCCTAAGCAAGCTGGGCTGCTTTTCAGAATGTTTGTGATTACTGGTACAGTCCTGCTATAATAAAACCGCTTCCTTTTATCATAAAGTAAATACATGCATCCGGATGATGAGCTGCCAGGACTTGTTTAAACAGTCTAAAAGGATTGTTGTGCTATCAAACCCCGAGCTATAAAGCATTAGGGGAGGACATTTAACATTAATTTTATTGCCGTTCTTGATTTACACAACATCGACAAAGGGCCATAATGGTCAACAGACAGGCCCAGAGCAAACAGTCAGGGCAATATGCAAGTATAACACTAGCAAACAGAAAAAAATCCTTTGCAGATCAGCATTATATATCGCAAGTAGGTGTAAGAACATACTGCATACCTCCTAACATTTTGAGATAAGAAGTGTGACACTTAAAGGGACACTTAAGTAAAAAAAAAAAGAGTTTTACTCACCTGGGGCTTCCAATAGCCCCCTGCAGCTGTCCGGTGCCCTCGCCGTCTCCCTCCGATCCTCCTGGCCCCGCCGGCAGCCACTTCCTGTTTCGGTGACAGGAGCTGACAGGCTGAGGACGTGAGTGATTCTTCGCGTTCCTGGCCACAATAGCGCCATCTATGCTACTATAGCATATATCATATACCATATAGCAGCATAGAGGGTGCTAATGTGTCTGGGAACGCGAAGAATCACTCGCGTCCCCAGCCTGTCAGCTCCTGTCACCGAAACAGAAAGTGGCTGCCGGCGGGGCCAGGAGGATAGGAGGGAGACGGCGAGGGCACCAGACAGCTGCAGGGGGCTATTGGAAGCCCCAGGTGAGTAAAACTCATTTTTTTTTGTTTGACTTAAGTGTCCCTTTAAGTGACACCCCTGCCCCGCCCCTGATCACGCCCCTGACACACCCCTAGTCATGCATAGCATAAAGATTTCATAAGAAAAATATGTTGTTTTATAATTCAAACAAAGCTGGCCCTCTCTATCTTGGCTCATTTTCCTTCATATTAACATTTAGAAATAAGAAATATATCAATTTTAAGGATGGGAATAAAGTTTAGAGTCAATTTAACACCTTTTTCAGTAGACAATACATATATTCACATAGATCTGTACATCAGTCCTGAAAGAGGGACAAATGAGGAAGAAAGAGGGACTGGGTTCCCAAAGTAAGACTGTCCCTCCAAAAGCGGGACAGATGGAAGCTATGATACTGTATGGGCTGGTTCACTTTGCTCAGCATAGCACTGCTACAATGTATCCCTATGGATACATTCACACTGCAGCGGTTGCGATTTTGATTAATTGCAAACGGGCTGCATGCAGTGTTTTGGGGGCGATTGCTCTGTGATTTTCGTTCTATTGAACGGGAATCTCAAGCGCAAATCCCGCTGAATCACAGCAAATCACGAGAATTGGGCTGCTGAATCGCGAACGCGCTCGCAGTAAAGCGCCCAATGTGAACCAGCGCTAAGGGCCAGTGGACATTGAAACTAGTGGGTGGGGTGGAAGGTGCCAGTGGGTAGGAGGAGGGTGTTAGTGGAAAGTAGAGGGTGTCAGTGGGCAGAGGGGAGGGTGCCAGTGGGCAGGGAGGAGGGTGACACTGGGTGGGGAGGAGGGTGAAGGTGGGGGAGGAAGGAAGGTGCTAGTGGATAGGAGGAGGGTGACAGTGGGCAGAGAAGAGGGTGACACTGGGTGGGGAGGAGGGTGCCACTGGGTGGAAAGGAGGGTGCCACTGGGTGGGGGAGGAAGGCGCCAGAGGGTAGGAGAAGGGTGCCAGTGGGCAGAGAGGAGAGTTACACTGGGTGAGGAGGAGGGTACCTGTGGGTGGAAAGGAGGGTGTCAGTGGGTGGGGGAGGAAGGTGCCAGTGGGGAGGAGGAGGGTGTCAGTGGGCAGAGAGGAGGGTGACACTTGGTGAGGAGGAGGGTGCCAGTGGGTGGGAAGGAAGGTGCTAGTGGGTAGGGGAGTTGTTAGTGGAGGGGGGGAAAATGCCCGTGGGTGGGGAGGAGGAGGCCACCGGTTGGGGAGGAATGTGCCCGTGTGTGGGGAGGAGATTGCCCTGGGCAGAGATGAGGTGGGTTCACTCAACACAAAAGGTAGGTATATGCAGTGATGAGGTGGGTTCACTCAACACAACAGCTTGGTATATGCAGTAATGGGTATTACAATGTGCAGCTGCCTATCACACACACAGGTAGTCACTGAATGTGCTGGGCCTGGCAGTGGCACACACACAGTATGAATTACAAAAGCTGTCTATGCAACACAAGTGTCGGTGGGACACACAGAAAAAAAATAGATCACAAAAACAAGATTAGCTGTCAAAAGAGCTGTTGTGGGGTGCTATTATAGCAATAAGATTCAGCCAGGGGCAAGCTAACAAGCCAAGAGCCTAACTAATCTTTCCCTAGGAAAAACAGTCTGCAGCAGCTTGCCCTTCTCTCACTATAGCAGGCACACGAGTGAGTGTAATGACTGGCGGAGCCTGCCTTATATAAGGGGGGGGAGTGGCTCCTAGAGTTAATGTAGCCTGATTGGCTACAATGTGCCTGCTGACTGTGATGTAGAGGGTCCCTAATGGAGTACTATGGGGGCGAACCGAACTTCCGGGAAAGTTCGCGATCGCATGCGAATGCAAAGCACCTAAAGTTCGCCTGGAACCGTTCGCCGGCGAACCGTTCGGCCCATCTCTACTCTGGATGAGATCCAAGATATACGAAGGAGATGTATGGTGGATGGATTTATATGCCAGGCAGAGCAGTTTACATTTGATTTTGAGGGGGACAGGGTGCCAGGGGCGTAACTAGAAATCACTTGGTTGGCCCCCCTGTGAAACTTTGGACCCCCCCCCCCCCTCGCTTTCTGCACAGGTAAACTGAACACCAATGTTACTCAGTTGGCTAGTGCACACATGAATGTGTTTTCCCCATGCAGATAAAATCAGACAGCAGTGAAGCACTGCACACATTTCCTCTATCAAATACATTAGCTTCTGTGACAAAAGAGGCAGAGGAGATCCCTGAGCTGACACAGCTGAGAGATCAAATTGTGACTAGTGACAGATGAGGGGGGATTAGACAGGCTAAACTCTCTAAATACATACAGGGTGCAGTTCTCTCTGTTTTCCTTCTGTCTTGTGCAAGAGTTCACGTTCACCTTAATTTGAAAACCTGAGAACTTTCATATTTTTCTTTCTTTCCCCCCAGTTCTGGGAAGCAGCAATACAATTGACAGTGAACCGATGCTACTATTTTGATGTAATAAATTGGGAATATCTGTAGAAAGTACATGTTTGAGGAAAGATGATATTTTGATAATCCACCCACTCTCCCAGGGAACAGTAATATGGTGATTACACGGCTGTAACTATTATTAATGTTTTTTTTTTACTTTAGGACTTGTCTAATAAAGATGATGTCATGTCTCTTAACAGTCATTGTGAAATCTGTCCATGTAATGTAATATGAATTTAATTATTCCCATGCACAAAGAAAAACCCTTTTCCATAAGTGACACTCACTCCCCTCTCTGGGCTCCCCCCCTTTCAAAATACTGTATATACTCGTGTATAAGCCTAATTTTTCAGCTCAAAAAATGTGCTGAAAAGTTACCCCCCTCGGCTTATATGCGAGTCAGTGGAGCAGAACGGTTAGTGGAGCAGGTTTTGTTACTGACATTGGAGCATAAGGATCATGCACTAGTAACCCTGCTCTTGCCATATGGTTCCCTGCTGTCTCCGTGCCCCCCATCCTCTGCAACACGGTGTGCTGCTCAAGACTACCTGTGTCCCCTGGCTTGTGGAGCGGAACGTGCCAGCAAACTGTCAGCGGTGCAATGATTGGGAATCCTTCCAGTGCGTCATCTTGAGACACAGCTTGGGGCACATCTGGCTATGGGGATGGTAGCTGACTTGTACTGGGGGCACATCTGTCTTCTGTGGAGCTGGCTTTACTGGGGGGGGGGGAGCTTATATGCGAGTCAATCACTTTTTCCTGTTTTCTTAGGGAAAGGTGGGTACCTCGGCTTATACGTGGGTCGGCTTATATGCAAGTATATACGGTATATACAAGTTTTCAAATCTTTGTAAAAAAAATCCTTTCCAGGGAGTGCTTTTATAAAGAATAATTCAAATACAGAGAATCCCCCATGAAGCGATGGACTAGTCAAAAACCTGTCAGTTCTGTCAGATTTCTACTTACTACTGTAAGTGACAGCAACATTGGAGAAAAGTCATTTATGGCTCATTTTACTCTGGAAGAAACATACTTCTTATATGTATGTGTTTACAGGTATAATGTTTTTCAGGGATTGGCTTTGTAATGCTGCAGCTGCCGCCTCGTCGCCTCAGCCGCTGTCCCCCCTAATGTAAAATGTGTCCTCCCTCCCCCTTCCCGGTGCAGTATGCTTTGCCTGTCTGTGTGTGCCGCTGCCTCCGTCTTCTTCATACACACAACCCCATGTGATGCAGATTCAGCCAGAGGATGATCTATCTGATGGACAATCTGGTGGCAGATGGACAAGTACATGGCCAGGGACAGCCATACTATCCCAGCAGAAAAAAACAACACATATACGTATAAGTAGATAAATACTTGTTCTACTTACATACCATATTTATTGTACTGTCAACGTTTTGATTTCAGTGAATTTTATATAGTAAATAAAAAGATACAACTGTTCCATGCACTTTCCATCTTTACTGCCTCTGACTACAGCCAATCCTGATGTCATTTCCTCCCTATTTATTTTCTCAAGTCTGAAATGGTGTATGCATTGCCAGACCTCCTCCTCCCCACTGAGCTCTGTATCAAAAACTGCACTGTCCTATCTAGCTTGCTTTGTTAAAGGGGAACTGAAGAGAGAGGTATATGGAGGCTGCCATGTTTATTTCCTTTTAAGCAATACCTGTTGCCTGGCAGCCCTGCTGATCCTCTGCCTCTAATACTATTAGCCATAGCCCCTGAACAAGCATGCAGCAGATCAGGTGTTTCAGACTTTAAACTCAGATCTGACAAGACTAGCTGCATGCTTGTCTCTGGTGTTATTCAGATACTACAGCAGAGAAATAGACCAGCAGGGCTGCCAGGCAACTGGTATTTATTAAAAGGAAATAAATATGGCAGCCTCCGTATACCTCTTACTTCAGTTCCCCTTTAACATGTGAGCACAGCATAGATTGTATTTCAGCAGCTTTTGCAGAGGGGTGAGGTGTATTTCCCTTCTCAACCTCGTGTCGCACTGAACTGCCCTCAGCCAATCAGTGAGGAGCGGGAGGCAAGATAACAAGCTTCCCTCTCCCCGGCAATGTACCCAAATAGAGTCAGGCTGATTGAAATAAGATTTATTACAGCAGATACATTTATGATTATATTGGAATGCTTGCAATGCAGGGTCAGTTTGTAGACTACATAATTAACACAGAGCAGCGGGTAAATGGAATTTCCTAGCTTAAATACGCACAGCTCTTCTGTTAGCAGAAGTAAGTTCATCTGAAAAGCAAAATCGAGTTTGTTTTTTCTGGAAGGTTTATTTTGTTTGCTGCTGATAAGCCTTCTTAGTTGAACAAATAACAAGACTAACAAAAGTGTATGTCCTGTGATCCTGCTAATCCTATGCAAACATGGCAGTAAGGGACGGCGTGCTACCTGTCCACCAATGGCTGACGCTCTATTGGAGAAGACTTTGCCTCCGCTCCCTGCTTATGGGATTAATTACAGACTGTAAACAATGTTGTTTATTGCTTCAAAGTAAGTTTGCTGCATGTCATTTCTTATTTAATCCACTTCCAGCAGCCGCTTTAAATAGACTGAAACAGAAACATTATTTTGAAGCCAGGCCAGAGTTCAGTGCAGACTGGAAGGAAAGCAAACGCCTCTCCTAGTGACACTGAACCACATCAGAAAAGCCTGGCAGAAGAGAAGAGGCTATGGCCTCAATTCACTAAGATCATGCTGGAGATAATAAGGCAAGAGAAAACTTACCTCCACACAGTAAGAGAGTTATCTTATCTCTTCATTCCTTATGTTACCTCCTCTGTAGTTAATTTACCTCCCCTGTAGTTAATTTACCTCATCTGTAGTTAATGTACCTCCTCTGTAGTTAATTTACCTCCTCTGTAGTTGATGAACAGCCTGTCTTTAACTCTGGAGTTATTTTAAGGATTAAAGAGTTAACTTAAAGACAGAAGAGTTAACTTTAGGTTTGCCTGAGGTAAAATGTTTCCTGAATACTACATGCCTTATCACCATGGTAACAACTCTAGAAGAGTTATTAAAGACAGGAGATAAGCTTAGTGAATTGAGGCCTATGTCACCTGTAGCAGCCTGGCGCAGTGATCTTGTTAACAGTCTCCTAGCGGCGGTCGCCACTGGGAGGCAGATGACGGAGCAGAGCATGCGTGCGCGATCCTCAGCAAACGCCATTCTCAGCTATTCACGCCAATCGACGTGGAGTGGTCCTGGGGCTGCCGCGCTGCTCACGCCAATTGGCGTGGAGCCGTCTTGAACAAGTTCAATGACCGACCTGTATACACATGAACGATCCAAGAAAGAAGGATACACTGTCATACGCTTTGAACTCACCATTGTGCATTCAGTATAGTGGAAACCTGGCCTAAAAGCTCTTACCCGCCACATGGTTTTTCTGACGACCAGTGATTTTGTGAGCGACGAGTGGTCGTTTCTGTAATCTTGTGACGTGGGCACAGACATTCGATCATGTGAGCGATGTTTAGCAACGCGCACCAATGACGACCGTCACAGCGGATCGGATCTAAGATTCCTGACGTCTCCGCGCAAAGTACCACAATCACTTGAATTCCCATTCACGACCGTCATGTGACGTTGCAAGCAGGAAGAGGAGTCGCTGAACGATTGTCGTCAAGGGGATGGCGCTGGACCTGTCAGGTGGTGAGTATTCAGCATAAGGCCAACAGTGATAAATCTACCCAATCTGTTTGTTAGCACTATGAAGACATGCAGTCTGGTGATAGCAGAGAGGTCTCGGGGGCAGAGCCAGTTTCCAGGTGCTGAATGTGTATGTATGTCTGTGCCAGCTCATTATGAAGCCAGCATGTTGTTTTAGCAGCACAGGTGAGGCGGATGGGTGGCCTTCCCTCAGATTCCATGGAAGAGCGCACACAGGTGTTCCTCATCCTCCATCTACCCCTGTGTCCTGCCAGATACACATACCATTCCATGTGACGCCAGTGACATGCTGCAGCCTATGAATATACACAGTATTTATTACACTCCATGCACTGAACCCATGTTTTCTGTAAACCTATGTATGGACGTTATGGAAGTGTCATGAAAATAAAACTTAAAATGCGGTGCCCATACATCTAGCAACTTGGCGGCCGATCGACCAACCCATTCGATAATTATAATCAAATCGGATTAAAATCAGTCCTGCCAAGTACATGCCTGATCGAAATGTGGCCAATTTTAGGCCAAGGCATGTTGATTGGACATGCTGCAAGATGTCGGGTCATGTGGTTGATCAGTTGTCCAGTGGTATCCATGCAGAGCCGGGCCGAGGAAAAGGCGAGAGAGGCTCCAGCCTCAGGGCGCAGTGTAGGAGGGGCTGGGCCCGAGGCAAAGGCAAGAGAGGCTCCAGCCTCAGGGCGCAGTGTAGGAGAGGCTGGGCCCGAGGCAAAGGCAAGAGAGGCTCCAGCCTCAGGGCGCAGTGTAGGAGGGGGGTGCACAACTCACTCAGCTATCATTCCTCTATTGTGTATGAAGCAGAGAGAAATAAGAAAAGGAGATACATGGCAGTGACTGCAAGCCAGATAACTATAGATTAAGGTGTTGGGGGCGCCTCTTATGGTGGCCATACACGGTACAATAAAAATGTTCGATTTTCCCGTTTATTCGATCTAAATGATCGAATTGAATGAAAGTTGAAAAATATTTTTTTTTTTCGATCAAGAAATTCGAACGATTATCCCGTTTTTTCGGGAAAAATGATCGGACATGCTGGAAAAATCTTTATATTCGATCTAATGGAATAATCGAACTAAATTATCTAATTGAAAAATTGTACCATGTATGGCCACCTTTAGTCTAACAGCAATCAGTGTGATGGCTGGGGTGGGAGGTGTGGAGGGGAGCACTTTAGTGTCTCCGTCTTGCCTGCTGGAGGACCTTGAGCCAGCTCTGTATCCATGCATTTATACATTACCTGTCCTGTGCCATGTTGCCTGTCCGTCTTCCGAATCCGCCGCTCTTCCATTAGCTCTACACACACATGTGCAGGCGCAGAGCACATCACACACGTGCCATGCTGGCTGTGTGTAATGTAACTACTGGAAGAGCAACAGGTTCGGAAAAAGGCCGAGGCACCGTGACATGCGTATTTGTACACTGCGGGAATAGCAGCGAGGTGGCGGACTCGGCGAACCCTCGAGAGTTTTAAGCATGTAATTGATAGGGAATCGGCCTGTAGTGTATAGGTAGGCAATAGATGGTACTCCGATCAGATTCTCGATCTGCCCATACATCGCTAGATTTATGGGCACCTTAATTCCATAACCCTCATTCATAGGCATTATGCCCAACACACATGGGCGTAGCAATCACCCCTGCAACCCCTGCCATCGCAGGGGGGCCCAGGGGCTTCGGGAGCCCCTCCTACTTCCTCTCCCCAATCGCAAGTGCAGCCAATTAGCAAAGAAACCTCCCCATTCCCTCACGAAAACCATGTAGCAGGAGCGCGTGTCATCTTTTCCTTCTTCCATAGGCAGCTTCACAGCAGAACACTCTCTGCTGCCATTCGCCGGTTCCCACTCCCGTGGGGTTTGGGGACAAACGGGACCCCCATGCTATCATTTTTGCAGAGGGGGCTTATTAAGTCTAGTTACGCCCCTGCCGACACAAACAGAATTTCCTGTTTCTGAGAACGACAACTCACTGAGATCAGTGCAATGGACCAATGGTTAGATTATATGGGTTTTTGTAAGTCAATCATAGCTGAGGACGGCTTGTTTGTTACTGTCACACAACATGCCGAGCATCTTCATCACTGCTTAGCATCATGTCTTAAAGCTGTACTAAACCCAAAATAGAAGACTGCTGGCCATACAAGCAGGGTGTAACATCAGTGCAGGACCCCAAACATCAGAGCAGGACCCCAAGCATACGTAATTAACCTCTTGAGGACCATGGGCTTAAACCCCCCTAGTGACCAGGCCATTTTGTTCAAAATTGGCCACTGCAGCTTCAAGACCAAGCTGCAGGGCCGCACAACACAGCACACAAGTGATCCCCCCCTTTTGTCCCCACCAACAGAGCTCTCTATTGGGGGGTCTGATCGCCCCTGCAGTGTTTTTTTTCTTTTATATAAATATTTATGTTATTTATTTTATTAAATTTGTGTATTTTTTATATATATTTTATTCCCTCCGTCCTTCCCACCCCCTAGGCAGCCAATAACGGCGATCGGCTGTCATAGGCTTCAGCCTATGAGAGCCGATCGCTCTCTTGTCCCCCAGGGGGACAGCCATGTCACACGGTACAGCGCTGCTGCAGATTGCAGCGCTGTACAATACAATTAAGCGGCGGTTTCGCCGTTACAGTCTCCCGAGCGGATCACCGCTCGGAGACTGAAGGCGTAGCTCTGCTCCGCCCACCAAGCAAGAGATGCGCGTGCAGCCTGCGCGCGATCTCCTGCAAATGCAAGCCCCAGGACTTTACGCCAATCAGCGTTAGGCGGTCCTGGGGCTGCCGCCGGGGCCACGCCCATCGGCGTGACGCGGTCGGCAAGTGGTGAAAGCACGCCCAGGAAAGCCAATAGTAAAATATCGGTAAATACCTTTGCACTATGGCTAAACCTATCCCTACTCTCACGTAGAAACCTCAGATGCCTAACCCTAACTATTGCTTCCTTTACGCCCCCCCCCCCCCCCACAGACACCCTTCCTGACTCCTAATCCTAACTGCCCTCCCTACAGACACCCGATCCAATGGCGAACCCCAAGCCCCGCCCCCTTCCCCCAACAAACAGCACTTAAATATCTGCCAGTACAGGGTGGTTTTTTTTTTTTCTTCCAAACATCATTTTACAACCTTTGTCACAGATCAAGCAGTCTTGGTGATTGGGGCCTTTTCCAACTGCAAGTGATCAATTTAGGGGGGCAATCATCCGCTGTCTTTGAGTACTGTATCTTTGTGTGGCGCATCATGTATGGAGTCCATTAGGGTGTTGTTGTTTTTTTAGTTAGAGTGAACTGTAAGAAAATATTTGCCACCGTCATATTTTATGCTAAGTCCCTCTGAGACTGGTGATAAACATGAAATAATAACACAGGATTTGGAAAAATCTCTATTAGATTTTAGCTGATCGCTTTACTGCAGGATAACATCTGTAACCAGTTACTTTGTACACAGAGCAGAGCACGCAGGGACACAGGAGGGGAGAGGGGAGGTGAGCGTGAAACTGATGGGATTCCAGCAGCCCAGAGCTCTCCTCTTATCATTGCCTCTCAGAGATAGAACGCAGATTCTGCCGCTAGGCCCCTGTGTCTTGTCAGATAAAGGATTTAAACCGCCTAATGCAAGTTCCAGTATATCAAACGCTGTCAGTGGATGTAGTGAAAGTTTAACTTGCAGTATATTAGGGAATTCGGACAAAGTACTTCATCATTTTTCAGTTTGCTATTAACTTGGTATTAAAATGAAAGAGAATGATTACAGCTGCTGGATGCTTCAAAACAAGCCTTTGGCTAGGGGCCTACTTGCAGCCGTGATTGGCGATTTGGAAATCAAATCCACTGGCGGCTCGAGCTTCAAATTTTTGGGCAGGCACCAAGGGGGCACGATGGCTGGCTGGTGGGGCCCATATACAGTGGTGTGAAAAACTATTTGCCCTCTTCCTGATTTCTTATTCTTTTGCATGTTTGTCACACTTAAATGTTTCTGCTCATCAAAAACCGTTAACTATTAGTCAAAGATAACATAATTGAACACAAAATGCAGTTTTAAATGATGGTTTTTATTATTTAGTGAGGAAAAAAAACTCAAAACCTACATGGCCCTGTGTGAAAAAGTGATTGCCCCCCCTTGTTAAAAAATAACTTAACTGTGGTTTATCACACCTGAGTTCAATTTCTGTAGTCACCCCCAGGTCTGATTACTGCCACACCTGTTACTATCTGACACAGAGAAGTAGACCAAAAGCACCTCAAAAGCTAGACATCATGCCAAGATCCAAAGAAATTCAGGAACAGATGAGAACAAAAGTACTGTAACTGAGATCTATCAGTCTGGTAAAGGTTATAAAGCCATTCCTAAAGCTTTGGGACTCCAGTGAACCACAGTGAGAGCCATTATCCACAAATGGCAAAAGCATGGAACAGTGATGAACCTTCCCAGGAGTGGCTGGCCGACCAAAATTACCCCAAGAGGGCAGAGAAAACTCATCCGAGAGGCCACAAAAGACCCCAGGACAAGATCTAAAGAACTGCAGGCCTTACTTGCCTCAATTAAGGTCAGTGTTCACAACTCCACCATAAGAAAGAGACTGGGCTAAAACGGCCTGCATGGCAGATATCCAAGGCGCAAACCACTTTTAAGCAAAAAGAACATTAAGGCTCGTCTCAATTTTGCTAAAAAAAACATCTCAATGATTGCCAAGACTTGTGGGAAAATACCTTGTGGAGCGCCGAGACAAAAGTTGAACTTTTTGGAAGGTGAGTGTCCTGTTAAATCTGTCGTAGAAGTAACACAGCATTTCAGCAAAAGAACATCATACCAACAGTAAAATATGGTGGTGGTAGTGTGATGGTCTAGGGTTGTTTTTGCTGCTTCAGGACCTGGAAGGCTTGCTGTGATAGATGGAAGCATGAATTCTACTGGCTACCAAAAAATCCTGAAGGAGAATGTCCGGCCATCTGTTCGTCAACTCAAGCTGAATCGATCTTGGGTGCTGCAGCAGGACAATGACCCAAAACACACCAGCAAATCCACCTCTGAATGGCTGAAGAAAAACAAAATGAAGACTTTGGAGTGGCCTAGTCAAAGCCCTGACCTGAATCCTATTGAGATGTTGTGGCATGACCTTAAAAAGGCAGTTCATGCTAGAAAACCCTCAAATAAAGCTGAATTACAACAATTCTGCAAAGATGAGTGGGCCAAAATTCCTCCAGAGCGCTGCAAAAGACTTGTTGCAAGTTATCGCAAACGCTTGATTGCAGTTATTGCTGCTAAGGGTGGCCCAACCAGTTATTAGGTTCATGGGGAAATTTCTTTTTCACACAGGGCCATGTATGTTTTGAGTTTTTTTTCTCACTAAATAATAAAAACCATCATTTAAAACTGCATTTTGTGTTCAATTATGTTATCTTTAACTAATGGTTAACGGTTTTTGATGAGCAGAAACATTTAAGTGTGACAAACATGCAAAAGAATAAGAAATCAGGAAGGGGGCAAATAGTTTTTCACACCACTGTAGGTGTTCGAAATTGATGTTTGTATGTTGAGCTTTAGATATTTTTTGTCTAACTAAAAATTAAGGCTAACTAGTTCAACAATGATAGGAACCAAATGTAAACATCACAAACAGAACCCATAGGATTTTTAGAAGAGCAGATTGTCCAAATGATGGTGCTGTTAGTGAAGAAAATCTACCTACTGATGTACTTGGCTAGTTGGCTGGCATGCTTTAATCCTTACTTGCTAGCAAGCTGCTCCTGTGTGGACAGATCACAGACAAATCACTCCAGCCCCCAGCCCGTGTCTGATGACTACAAGCAAAGGGAGGGGGAAGAGGCAGGAGAAAGAGAAACACTGTGTATAATTCCTAAACTTAATATCTAAGCATTCCTGGAGAATAGAGTTTGTATTTTACAGACAGGAAGTTTTGAATCATGATTATTATGCTTCAAAACTAGTTTATTGGCTAATTTAAAAGAAAAATACAGTAGTAAGCTTTCAGCTTGTAAACTTTCTTCAGACTCTATTCCTGTTGACTGACAATGTTAGAACATGCAATCAGAAGGGGGTAGATAGATTTTTTTGCAAATATAAGTGCCATCCAGATTCATTAATTACAAGGGATCTTGTAAGGATTGTGAGGTATTTATGGCAAATAGATAAGACCCTTGGTTGACTTAATGCCTAAATAGACTAAAGGTGGCCACACACCATACAATTTTTTAAATATCTGTTCAATTTAAGAATTGCAATCAATTTTTCTGACTGATTGCAACATTTCAAAAATATGACCAATGTACCACACACGTATGTTCAATTTTCCCCCCAATTATCATAAAAATGATTGGAAACTTTGAAAAAATTGCTAGGGTGTGTATATTAATAAATTGACAATCCAACACACACCATACAATCTTTGGAAAGATTGAAGAAAAATATTTGGCAGTCCGGATCGATTAAAATCGAAGAAAACGGGAAATCCGATCGGATTTTTCAGTCGAATGAAAAAAAAGCTTTCGATTTCTTTGGCAGATCCGATAGTTTTTATCGAATTACCGTAAAATCGGATCATTTTATTGTATCGTGTGTGGCCACCTTCAGGCTGACATAGAGAATTTTTCCAACAGACTCTATTCTGCTCACTGTACGCTGCTTGAGCCTGGAAACAGTTAACTGTTTGTTACTGAGTGGGGGGGCCACACGGGGGCACAGTGATCCCCAAGGGAGGCCAGTACCCCAGCATGCCCCAGTGTAGCGCCGCCCATGTCCAAATCATTGAAGTACCACTTTTTTTGCTGTGATAAGAGTGATTGCGATTTGACCCTCATTTGCTTGAATGTGATTGCTCCAGATCATCAATCACAAAAATGCAGCAGTGACGCATTTTTGCGGTCAGCCTGAGATCGCAATTCTGCTGCTGATCACTCCCATAGCAAAGCTCAGTAGGAAAGTGCTTTTGGAATCGTCAACGATTCGTAGAAAGCATAAATGGCTACTGAAAGAGCTCCAGTGGGCTCCTAGCCTGTAAAGGATTGCATTACAGCAAACCAAAGGGAAAACTACTGGGGGAGCAGCCTGTGCAGCCACAGGGGGACCCAGTGCTGTGGGGGGACCCGAAATACTCACTCGTTCTTCCCAAGAGCTGGTGCTGCTGTGGCCACACTTGTTATGGATGGGGTAGGGATGTCTTAGCTTATAAGGGATCATAGGGACACCGACACACTTGTTTTTTGATTCCTGGAAGATAAGCCTTTTAACCATTAAGGTTACCGCAGGGGAGTTGGCAGGGGGTATGAATTTTGTGGGGCCCTTCAAAACTTTTCTGAGGGCCCATGATTTGCTGTTTTGCCCAACATGGTAAGTCCTTGCCACCACAAGCTGCTTCCACTAATGAGTCCTTATGTTTGGTGCACCGACTCCGACTCCAGGTACCCAAAATTGTTCTGAATCCTCAACTTCGACTCCTTAGTCTAATACTTACCAGGACTGGGAATTTGCTACAAAATTCATCCGACTCCTCAGTTGTATGAAACCTCTGACTTCAGGTACCCAAAATTGCTCTGACTCCTCAGCCTTGATCTGGTAGGACATTCTGGTTCTGAAGTCCATCCATGCCTCCTCCCGTCGCACACTATGTTCTGCACACATTGGTTGTTCCCCCTTCTAAACCCCTGGTGATGTCATCACCTGGCTTCTGCAGCATGTCCACTTTCTGGACATCAGGCAGATGTCAGAAAGACAGGCAGTCAAGTCCATAGATTCTCAGCAGGCTACATGTACTCCTATTCGCCAGGGCTTAAAGGACACCGAGGCAAAAATACACTAATAAAATAAACCATTGTATCTATCTTCCTTCTCCTAAAAATGACTTTTTAAGATATTCCACAGTTTTATTTTATGTTTAAATCTACTTTTAAGTTGTAACTGTTTTATTGATTTTGCTCAATGACACATTCATTGAAGTATGCGAGTTAAAATTTATGAACTATTGACCCTTTTAATCTCTTTCCCGCTCTCAGAAGTCATTTTCTGCTAGGAAAGTGTTTTTATAGTTGGAATTTCTTATTAATGAGGGTCACACTGTAGTCACTTTCTGTCTGAGTTAGGACTGAGTCAGCCACTTACATACCTGATATTTAACTCTTCCAGGCAGAGAAAGAAAAAAAGGAACACAGCATAGTTATTTGTGTGCTAGGTACTGTACATACCCATGTCTATCTCATCATGTCACATGTCAGCTCGGGTATCCTTTAAGCTTCACAACTTTTAAAGTAACAGAAAGCTCTGTCTTCTGAAGCTTGTTATGTCAACTGTCAGTCATTGTATCTTTTTCTCTGCAGAGAACAGGTCAATAGTTCACTGACCTGCTCTGTAAAATCATTTAGAATGCTGAGTAGTGTGTAAACTGAAGGTCAATAGTTCACTGACCTGCTCTGTAAAATCATTTAGAATGCTGAGTAGTGTGTAAACTGAAAATATTAGATAATGCAATGGTATAAAAAAAAAAAAAAAGATATAACTAGATAAAAATATGAATATATTTTCTTTGCTACTAATGTTCTAGTAATTATCCATACTACCCAACCATTATATCATTTTTTTTTCACTTCAGTGTGTCTCTTTAAACCCATCACCATAGCAATACTTCCTTTATAGTTCAATTTAGAAATGTCATAAGTTAAAGGTGCTAGCTCTGAGGTCGCTTCGCAATGAATACCAGATTATGGCATAATTAAATATGAATTTTTAAATTCTAACAACCTGGAATGGAAATAAGATAAAATCAGCAGCTATGCGTAAGCTGTTGGAGCTTTTGGCCTTCGGAAAGGCAAAAGTTCAGCGTTTGGAAACTGCATCGTTTTTCTTCTTCCAAGTTGGTGCATTATTAATAGTCTCCTTCTATTACACTGTCTGTTGACTGACTGATCTCTACTTATGACATGTAAAGAGGTCCAGTTGTGGGGGACAGAGAGGGACAGAGGGTCTTGGAGCCAAAAATAGGGAGCTGGTAGCGAAATAAATATAAAGAACGTTTCTTCCAGAATAAAATGTTCTATAAATGACTTTTCTCCTATGTTGCCGTCACTTATAGTAGGTAGTAGAAATCTGACAGAACTGACAGGTTTTGGACTAGTCCATCTCCTCACGGGGGGGTTCTCATGTTTTTCTTTATTTTCAAAAGCACTTATTGAATGGCAGTTGTTCAGTCCATTTTTATATACTGTAGATCCTTTCTAGGGAGTGCTTTTGTAAAGAATAAATTAAATACTGAGAATCTCCCATGAGGAGATGGACTAGTCAAGAAAACTGTCAGTCCCGTCAGATTTCTACTAACTACTGTACGCAACATAGGAGAAAAGTAATTTATAACTCATTTTACTCTGGAAGAAACATACTTTCTATTTATGTTTTTACATGTGTTTTACAATATTTCATGATAGTGGTCCTTTAAGGGGAGATGCCACATCTTACCACAGCTCCAAAGAACTTCAGCAGTGGAATTCTCCCACCCAGGGATATGTGTTTAGTTTTTTTGACTGCATAATATTTTTTTAGCCTTCAGGAAGGGGAATTTGGGAGTGCAGAATTGGATCTTTGCAGGAGGCTAATGGTAGCTAATGATTAAGGAACAGTCAGTTTAATGATTTAATCAGAGGTTATGGACGCCCAGACCTCTCACTCAGAAGGACAGGCAGAGAGAGACATTGATCCGTAGTCCGGTGAAAGGCGCGGCGCCGGGATCACCGAGACGCTGCACAGGCTGGTGAAGGAATCCTTCCTGTTTCTTAAGATAAGTCATTCGCTGGTCACCAAAAATTTCCTGACAAGTTGAGACATCTATACATTAACAGATCAGTCTGACAGCTTTAAGTGTTCATAATCACTCAGAAATAACCCTTACATGACTCGTTTTTAAAGAGGATCTGTATTGAACAAAAATGCCCCTGGGGGGTACTCACCTCGGGAGGGGGAAGCCTCAATAGGATCCAGAGGCTTCCCCCTCCCGAGGTGAGTACCAGGGGGGGGGGGCATTTTTCTCCTCCGTCCCACGGCGTCAGTGATAGAGCTCCCCAAATGGCGGGGATGTAAATACTTACCTTCCCGGTTCCAGCACAGGCGCAGTAGCGGCTCTTCGCTCAGAAATAGCTGATCCCAGTCGGATCCGCTCTACTGCGCAGGCGCAAGTCTCCTACGACTGCGCAGTAGAGCGTGTCAGGAACCGGCCCGCGGCACGCCTGCGTATACGGTTCCCGACTGCGGGTTTGACCAGATTAAGCGGGGAACAGCCTTATTTAAGCTACAAACAAGGCTGGAACCCCTCAAACACTTCTCACTGCCACCACTAGCTGTGCGCTAGACACTTCCACTCTGCTGTCGAGTCCTCAGCGCGCACTCCGCGTTTTCGTATCTGGGTCAGCTTTGCGCTTAGGCCAAATACGGGAACGCCACGCACCCACACACACACACAGTTGCAATCTTACACTGTCGTGAAGCAAAGACCCACTAACAGTCGTTCCGAACGATACTGTTAGCTACTCGCACTGGCGTTGTTCGTACGTTGGGTCAGCTGCGCGCTTAGGCCAACGTATGACAAACGCCCCCACACCCAATGCAATTACAATTTCCTACGGTAGTGTTGCTCAAGCGTACAATTAGGCATGAACTTATACACGGTTACACTTCAGTCTCTTCTAGGCTATGAGGGTTAGTTTAGTACGGCAGAAGTCAAACTTATTAAATAATAATTTAATATTCTAGAAAAACATAGAACAGTGCAAACTTAATATATACAGAAAAATTACAAAAAACAAAGTAAAAATAGTTACAAGATAAAGTTACAAAGATAACACACAAAGCGATTTTGCTTACCAAAATAAAGGGATCCCGATAGAAGAATCGTGGACTTTGGTGTGGACGGACACAGTCTGGCTAGACCAGGAGTTCACTAGCTTGGGCCAGGAGACCGGCTGCCACTACCGTCAGAAGAGAACTCCTTTGAGGTAGCTGTCCCCTGGTTTTTATAATGAAATATTCGCCTCGAGGCTGTAAGCCTGTGTGGACGAGGGGGAAGCTGGATTTAATTACATCCTCAGTCATAATTGGATTTCCAGAGATCCAACATCCACTATAGTCCACACACCCAACAAAAGACTTCCTTAGCCCAATTTCCCCAGGTTACAATGTCTTTACATCAAGAGATTGTTAAATGAGGCTTTTCAACTCCACCAATAATTCAATTTCCACAGGTAGAAAATGGTATCAAAAGGACTTCACCTCTTCAATAATTTCCAGTAGGCTGTCAAATACATTTCAAACATTCAGGTGTCAGCTTCCCCCTGCCCCCAAGACTCT
The DNA here is from genome assembly GCF_040937935.1 of Hyperolius riggenbachi. NCBI lineage: Eukaryota > Metazoa > Chordata > Amphibia > Anura > Hyperoliidae > Hyperolius > Hyperolius riggenbachi. The sequence goes on along the minus strand of NW_027152523.1, from coordinate 25,131 downwards.
AGCAGGCTTGCCTTGTCCCAATGGCTGACACCAGACTCAAAAGCCATGCCGACCAGCCTATTCTTCCTCAATTGGCAGGTAATTAGCAGTAGACACAGTTTCCCCTGCTGGACAATGGGGCAGAGGTAATGGACATCTACATACAGAATTACATTAGACAGACTTCAGTTTACTCTGGCCAGGTGACCAATTACTCCCAAGCCCAATACACATCTGAGGCATTATTCAGACAACATGGTCTGACCACCTGTATAGGCTGCACAGCAACTGTCTAATTAAGGGTTTCCTCATTAGAAGCAGACAATGATAGGTAATTTACACTTTATACGGAATTCCAGGAAGACTGGCTAACAGACAATCCCATATGTTACAGTCAAAAAATGAAGGAAATATGTTCCTGTTATCCTTAATATCATCAGCACCTCAATATATCTCCACACCTCCGCCGTTAACTTGGTGCAAGGCAGATGATCTTCCCAGATCATCCTGCCTGCACCTACACTGTTGGTTCTGCTTGACGGGACAGCCCATCAGCATTCCCATGATTGCTCCCCTTCCCGATAGCGCTGGCAGGTGATTCTAACGAATCATCCTGCCAAAGCCTACATTGACGGCCTGGCCGGGTGGGGAAACCCTTTAGCATCCTCAGGAGGGTTCCCCACCTGTCAGTTAGCTCCAAGCTACACGACTGGAAAGCTAGGTCAGGTTGCTGCAATGTGTCGTTGCCCTTGGCAACCTGACGTAACCACCCAGGGGAATGCGTGTCAGTGACGACCGTGAATTCGTGACCATAAAGACAGTGCTGCATCTGGGGAAGGGTCCCCACAGTCGCTACACGCACTCTCTCTATAGTGGCAGGACCTATCTCTCGGTCCCTTTGGGGAACGATTATCTGCCGGTCTGTCTCCTCCACTTCAGACAGCTCAGAGGGAATAACTTCCCAGAACCCTCTCAGCCCGCCCCTCCCAGCTGGTGACCTGCTGGCTAGCCCCCTGAGCTGTTCCAGGCTGCTGTCAAATCGAACAGTCCCAGAGAGCTCAGTGCTGCCTGTCACGCATTCCAGGAAGGCTGCAGACGGAGAGGCTCCTGGACCCTCAGGGCCAGGTTCCGAATTGGATGTGGCTGACCCAGCAACATTTGCCACTTCGGTGGACAATCCCTGTGCTGTAGACTCGCTAGCGCTGCGGGTTACCACGGCAGCTGAGGGAGCGCCCACCTTACCCATATCGTAAACCACATCACCTTTGGTCTTGAAACCATCTGAAGGGGAAAGATCTGGCCTGGTGCCATCTGCCCCTTCAGTGGACAGTCCACCTGCTGCAGCCCAGCGACCATTGCTGGTTACTCCTGCAGCCGACGGAGTGTTCACAGGACAAGCATCATTATGTAGCACAACACATATGATATCAACATTATCCGTCTTATACATATTGACATTTAGAACATCACAGAAAACATCCACATTATCGGTATCATTACACACATTGCTACTCAGCACTTCACAAGTATCATCACCAGTTCTTGCATCGATCGCCTCGATAGTCCGTGTGTCATAAATGACCTCCTCAGTTTCTGCATTCTTTGTATCAACAGGTTCCACTCCAGGCCTAGGCACTGGAGACTCACTAGGGCTGGCTCCTAGTATACAGTCCATAGCCCCTGGGGCCTCACCAGCACTCCCCAGTTGCACAGCCTTATCAAACAGTACCTTGCAAGAGTCCTGAACTTCTGCTGGGGATGCAGGCCCCACAGGGTTTGGAGTAGGCTCATACCGGGCCACTAACCGTCCCAGGTCAGTACCCAGCAAAACGTTGGTGGGGATTTTGTCAGTTACCCCAACCTCTTTCAATCCGCTGCCGGCCCCCCAGTCCAGGTGGACCAAGGCGGTGGGTATGGCGGGGGTGACACCCCCAATTCCTCTGACAGCAATCATTTTCCCAGGTATGTACTGCTCCGGGTTCACAAGCTGGGGATGTATGAGAGTCACTTCTGCTCCAGTGTCTCTCAGCCCAGTGGCAACTGTACCCCCAACCGTGACAAGCTGCAGATTCTCTGCATAGCCAGTGGCATTCCTGGTAGCACACAATGCCGTTGGGACTTCACTGGCGTTTGAGGCCTCACTAGATTTTGGGGCCTCCCTCTTCCTCTCTGGGCAAGTCGTGCTGATATGACCCACCCTGTCACATACAAAGCATTTCCGAGTGTCAGTGGTTGGTTGCCTGAATCCAGGAGACAGCGGTGCTTGCCTCCTCTGGGTGCTGGGTGAAACAGGTTTAGCAATCTGTTCTCCTCTCCAGCTGGGCGTAGTAGTCCTCCGGGACTCAGGTGCTCTATGGGCGGTGTAGGCATCGGCCATTTCCGCAGCCTCATCCACTGTCTTTGGTTCTCGATCCAGCACAAACAGCCGGACCTCAACAGGACAGGTGTGTAGGAACTGGTCTTTTATCATCAGCTCCTGCAGGGCATCCAAGGTTTTAACTGACAGTCCTTTTAGCCACTGCTGGAAGGCAGTGCGCAGGTTGCAAGCATGATCCAGGTAGCTGTCATTAGGACCTCGCTGCACTGTCCTGAAACGTTTGCGATACACCTCTGGCGTGAGGTGGTATCGCGCAATGATGGCTTTCTTAATTGCCTCAAAGTCTGTTTCTTCCTCCTGGGGGAGACTCACAAATGCCTCCAGGGCCTTGCCTCTCAGCCCTGGTGTGAGGTATCTTGCCCACTGCTCACGGGGCACCCCATACTGCCGACAAGTCCTTTCAAACCCCTGTAGGAAAGTGTCTATGTCAGAGTCCTTGTCCATAGCGGGGAACTTATCCAGGGGGATTCTGTGGACTCGCTCACCTTCGCGTTCTGCGGGTCCAGCAGACCGGTTCTGCTGCTGAAGTTTAGCCAGCTCCAGCTGGTGTCGCTGTGCCACTTGTTCCTTCTCTGCCTGTCGGTGCAGTAGGATCAGCTTTAGGCGCAGTTCAGGATCAGCCGAGTTCAGTAGCTGTAGATCAGCTTCCAGAGATGTCATCTCCGTGTTCGGTGGATCATCCCGGACATCGTCTCCCCTCGCATTCTGTGGCGGGAGCGATTCCTCCTCTGGCGTGTCGTGAGCTGCATCCGCTGACGTTGAAGCACGGGCTTGCTCTGCCGCATCATGCTCCTCGAGGGCACGAACCAACTGCTCCTTAGTCTGGCCGCTCACCGTCTCGATGCCTTTGTGCTCACACAGGTTGAGTAGTATCTCCTTGTTTTGCCTTGCATAGCTGGATGCTTTCTGAGCCATCGTGTTGCAAAAAATAAAAGAAAAGAAAAAAAAGGGGGGGGGGGGGAAGGGAAAGCAAAACACCAAGTGTGTATCTTTGAACAAAAAAAAACGTATATAGATTCTGCACTGAGTAGACTTCTGTAGGCTAGTTGCTTCTAGCAAGCTTCCAGCCTTTAGTACTCAGAATAGCGAGCTAAACTGCGTACTAATGTACTAAACGATCCCACCGCTGCCAGCCAATTATGTCAGGAACCGGCCCGCGGCACGCCTGCGTATACGGTTCCCGACTGCGGGTTTGACCAGATTAAGCGGGGAACAGCCTTATTTAAGCTACAAACAAGGCTGGAACCCCTCAAACACTTCTCACTGCCACCACTAGCTGTGCGCTAGACACTTCCACTCTGCTGTCGAGTCCTCAGCGCGCACTCCGCGTTTTCGTATCTGGGTCAGCTTTGCGCTTAGGCCAAATACGGGAACGCCACGCACCCACACACACACACAGTTGCAATCTTACACTGTCGTGAAGCAAAGACCCACTAACAGTCGTTCCGAACGATACTGTTAGCTACTCGCACTGGCGTTGTTCGTACGTTGGGTCAGCTGCGCGCTTAGGCCAACGTATGACAAACGCCCCCACACCCAATGCAATTACAATTTCCTACGGTAGTGTTGCTCAAGCGTACAATTAGGCATGAACTTATACACGGTTACACTTCAGTCTCTTCTAGGCTATGAGGGTTAGTTTAGTACGGCAGAAGTCAAACTTATTAAATAATAATTTAATATTCTAGAAAAACATAGAACAGTGCAAACTTAATATATACAGAAAAATTACAAAAAACAAAGTAAAAATAGTTACAAGATAAAGTTACAAAGATAACACACAAAGCGATTTTGCTTACCAAAATAAAGGGATCCCGATAGAAGAATCGTGGACTTTGGTGTGGACGGACACAGTCTGGCTAGACCAGGAGTTCACTAGCTTGGGCCAGGAGACCGGCTGCCACTACCGTCAGAAGAGAACTCCTTTGAGGTAGCTGTCCCCTGGTTTTTATAATGAAATATTCGCCTCGAGGCTGTAAGCCTGTGTGGACGAGGGGGAAGCTGGATTTAATTACATCCTCAGTCATAATTGGATTTCCAGAGATCCAACATCCACTATAGTCCACACACCCAACAAAAGACTTCCTTAGCCCAATTTCCCCAGGTTACAATGTCTTTACATCAAGAGATTGTTAAATGAGGCTTTTCAACTCCACCAATAATTCAATTTCCACAGGTAGAAAATGGTATCAAAAGGACTTCACCTCTTCAATAATTTCCAGTAGGCTGTCAAATACATTTCAAACATTCAGGTGTCAGCTTCCCCCTGCCCCCAAGACTCTAGCAGGCTTGCCTTGTCCCAATGGCTGACACCAGACTCAAAAGCCATGCCGACCAGCCTATTCTTCCTCAATTGGCAGGTAATTAGCAGTAGACACAGTTTCCCCTGCTGGACAATGGGGCAGAGGTAATGGACATCTACATACAGAATTACATTAGACAGACTTCAGTTTACTCTGGCCAGGTGACCAATTACTCCCAAGCCCAATACACATCTGAGGCATTATTCAGACAACATGGTCTGACCACCTGTATAGGCTGCACAGCAACTGTCTAATTAAGGGTTTCCTCATTAGAAGCAGACAATGATAGGTAATTTACACTTTATACGGAATTCCAGGAAGACTGGCTAACAGACAATCCCATATGTTACAGTCAAAAAATGAAGGAAATATGTTCCTGTTATCCTTAATATCATCAGCACCTCAATATATCTCCACAGAGCGGACCTGACTGTGACAGCTATTTCCGAGCGGAGAGCCGCAACAGCGCCCCCGCTGGAACAGGGAAAGGTAAATATTGCACAGCCAATTCCATAACAGTTGACTGAGTTGATCCGCCGAATGGATCAATTTTGGTTGCTTATCATCATTTGGCTACGTTTTTTTGCAACTATTATTGCCTGATATAGCAAAATCTGTAGTCTGTCAGCCACTTCCAGTATGAGTACTTAAGTTTAGCATGGTAGCATGTTTAAACTGGACCCGAGCTCTTGCAAAGAACAGACTGAAAAGTGTTAATTCCACATAGAAATGCTGTAGAAATCAGCTGCACTGAGCTGTGTTTGTTTATTTAGCTACAGTTGAGTGTAATGCTAGGTACACAGGATACAATTTTCTGGCAGATTTACCTGCTAGATCAATTCTTCAACATGTCCAATCTGAATTTTGATCGATTTTCGTATCGTTTTTCCAATCAATTCCATAAAAGTGAACTAAAATCGATCAGAAAATTGTTTAAAATTGGACATGTTGAAAAAAGTCGATCTGGCGAGTAAATCTGCTAGAAAATTGTATCTTGTGTACCTAGCATTACAAGTGTGTAATCAGTAGGTATGACTCACAGTGCCTGCCTCAGTGTTAGCTGTACTGGCTGTACAGGAAAAGATAGATGCTTTAACCCTTCCTTTGCTCCCTGAAAGTTCATGCAGTACATTTTTAGGGCTTTTGGGGGGATTTCTTTGCATTGTCACAAAGAATATTTTCTTTGGTTGCTTTCATACTGTGCCTTATCTTTTAGGCTAGGGGCACACATAGCAGAAACGCTAACGTTGCGTAAAACGCTGCGTTTTTGCTGCTAATGGAAGTCTATGGGCAGCAGGAAAAAAACGCATATAAAAAACGCTGGTTTGTTGCATAATATTCACAGACGCATTAAAAACGCACATAAAAACACATATAGTGGGGTTTATTCACTATACCTTGCTAGCACATAGCACGGTCATGCTATGCGCTTAGCGCGCTATATGATGCGCGCACATATCTACGCGCGTAAAGGTTTGCGCTCGCTCGCTAGTAAAGGCCTTCGCATGTTAACTACTGCTTTAACACGTGCAGACCTTTGTTAGCGAGTGAAAATCTTTACGCGCGTAGACATGTGCGCTTGTCACATTGCGCGCTAAATGCATATCGCGACCATGCTATGTGTTAGCACGGTATAGTGAATCAACCTCACTGGGCTCGATTCACAAAGCCTCGCTAATGCATAGCGCTGCTGTGCTATACGTGTAGCGCACAATGTTACTCGCGCAAAGTTTTACGCGCGCACAGGTTTACATGCGCGAGCTAGCAAAGCTCTTCACGTGTTAACATGGCACAATGCGCACAAGAGCTTTGTTAGCGCCCACGTGTAAAACTTTGCGCGAGTAACATTGCGCGCTACACACGGCTGTGCTATGCATTAGCGCAGCTTTGAGAATCGAGCCCTATGTGTTTTTCATGCATTTTCCTTGCGTTTTTTTATACGTTTTTTGAAAAATGATTTGTTTTATGATGTATTTCCGCTTCCTGTTGTCTTCCTAGTGATTTGCATAAAATTCAAAAGAAAGATGCATTAAAAACGCATATGCGCTTTGTTTATGCAAACCGCAAACACAATAAAATACACGCAAAGCGCTTTAAAAGACGCATTAGCTGTAAAAAACGCTAACGCAAACGCACCAAACGCGCAGTAAAAACGCACACAACATTTACATAAAACATAATATAAAACGCAGCATTTCACGCTATGTTATGTGTGCTCCCAGCCTCAGAGCAGAGAGGAAGTTCTGAGCTCAGATCTACTTCAAAGAAGACCTGTACTGAGAAAAACCTCCCCTGGGGGGTACTCACCTGGGGTGGGGGAAGCCTCCGGATCCTATTGAGGCTTCCCCCGTCCTCCTGTGTCCCACGGCGGCGGCGATAAAGCTCCCCGAACAGCGGGGATGTAAATATTTACCTTCCCGGCTCCAGCGCAGGCGCAGTATCGGCTCTCCGCTCGGAGATAAGCAGAAATAGCCGATCCTTGTCGGGCCGCTCTACCGCGCAGGAGCAAGTCTTATGCGCAGCAGAGCGGACCTGACGGAGATCGGCTATTTTCACCTATCTCCATGCGGAAAGCCGCAACAGCGCCCCTGCTGGAGCCAGGGAAGGTAAATAAATCAGTGCTTGTCAGGCTTGTCGAGGGAGGATTGCAGGATGCTTTGGGGGAGCCAGCGCTGGACTGCCTGCAGCTACAGGGGAGGGAGAAGCCTCATTGGGGCCCTGAAGCTTCCCCCTCCCGAGGTGAGTGCCCCCCAGGGGAACTTTTTTTGTTACGGGGTCTCTTTAAGACCCAAAATTAAAACTAACGTGTGTAGACATGATACCTTGCTCCCCCAAGGAAGTTCCATGTGTTACCCATTGTGCTCAGATTCCTTGTCCTCTGATCAGGGATGGAACTGGAAGGAAGCAGGCCATGCAACCGCAGGGGGGCCCAGAGATGTGGGGGAGCCCCAACTACTAACCGTCCCTTCCTCAGATACAGGGGACTATACTTCAGATCAGGTGTTTTTTTAAACCAGGACAATTAACGTAAAAGTGGATATCCTGAATAATTAACTGCATTCTGCTACATGTGACTTTTTACAGTGCCTCTTTAATGTTTTTCAGCTACAAAGTAGTAGGCCAGGCAAATGATTAGTTTTAAGAAGGTATCAATAGTTTAACCAGTTAATGGCATCCTGACATATTAAAACGTCCTGTTTGAGCCTGTTAACAGCAACAGGACGCTTTAATAAGTAGCTCGTTCCCGCCACCGCTCCGCACCTGTGCGCGCCGCTCCTGCCGCCGTTTCCGTTGGGATTTCGTGTTCAGTGATTGGGGAAGAGGACCGAGCGGTCCTCTCCCCAATCGCAATGCATACATGCTTACACTTCCAAAGCCCCCCCCCCCCCAAAAAAAAAACTCTTGTAAAAAAAAAAAAAAAAAAAAAACAGTTTAAAAAAACTACATAAATAATTGCCTTAGGGACTCAACTTTTTGGATTATATTTTATGAGGGAAAATTACTACATAGGGGCTTGTAATTATGGACCAAACAGAAAAATAACACCTATATTTCCAAATATATATTATCGCCATACATTGTGATAGGGACATCATTTAAACAGTTTAATAATCGGGACAACTCGGCAAATAAAATGTGTTGGTTTTATCCACAGTAAAATGTTTAATTTTAAAACTATAATGGCCAAAAACTGAGAAATAATTAATTTTTTCCATTATTTTCTTATTTTTCCCATTAAAACGCATTTAGAATAAAAAAAATTCTTAGCAAAATGTACTACCCACAGAAAGCCTAATTGGTTGTGAAAAAAACAAGGTATTGGTCGTTTTGTTGTGATATGTAGTAATAAAGTTATTAGGGAATAAAAGAGAGGAGCACTGACAGGTGAAAATTGCTCTGGTCTGTGAGGCCCCGTTCACATTACAAATGCGGACGGCCACGCATGCGGAACGCAACGCATGCGAACGCACGCCATCCGCGTTTGTATGCATTGCGTGGATGATCCCATCACTGAAAAGTGAATGGGACAGCCGCGCGTTTTTGCAAAATTGCGTGCAGCATGCGTTCCCGGACCGCACAGGTCCGGAACACATGCAGTGTGAACATCAGACATTGCACTCTATGCACTGTCTGATGTCGTGCATGTCGGCCTCCTGCATGCGTTTCCAAAACGCGGCTGGAAACACGTGCAGTCTGAACGGGCCCTTAGGGCCCGTTCAGATCACAAATGCGGATGGCCATGCGTGCGGAACGCGTGCGGACCGCAACGCGTACGAACGCATGGCCATCCGCGTTTGTGTGCGTTGCGTGGCTGATCCCATCACTGAAAAGTGAATGGGACAGCCACGCGTTTTTGCAAAATCTGCGTGCAGCATGCGTTCCCGGACCGCACAGGTCCGGAACGCATGCAGTGTGAATATCAGACATTGCACTCTATGCAATGTCTGATGTCGTGCGTTTTGGCCACCTGCACGCGTTTCCAAAACGCGGCTGGAAACGCGTGCAGTGTGAACGGGGCCTTAGGGTAAAACTGTGACCAAGAACTGAACTTCGTCCCAATCAGTAGCTGATACCCCTTTTACATGAGAAATCTTTACCTTTTCCTTTTCACAAATGGATCATCAGGGGGGTCTATATGGCTGATATTGTGGTGAAACCCCTCCCACAGTGTGATGTCAGGACCTAGGTGCTGACAGTTTCCTGTCTGTGAACCTCATTGCACTGTGGGAAATAACCTCTGTTTACCGCTGTTTCCAACTGCCAAAAAAGCAAGCAACATCTTCTTCCACTGACATCACCTGCCATCAGTAAAAATGTCACCATGTGATAAATGTCAGATTGTAAATCAGGGAGACAAAAGATTTTACAATGGGCAAACACTGACTAAATCATTTATACATAATTATTGTAAAAATGAAGCACTTTTTTTATTTCATTATTTTCACTGGAGTTCCTCTTTAACTTACCACTAATGGTACAATGAATGCCTAGCCTAACTGTATTCTATGTGTGCTTATTAACACTGTAGCCCTGGCAAAGTATTTGAAAATGTATTTAGATGAAAATTCCTTTAACTAGCCCCGCCTCTTTTTCCTTGGTACCACCCTCCTCCATATTGATGACAACATCAACAATAAACACCAGACGTTCCTTGCCAATCAGCTTCTTTGTAATCTTTGAGATGGCCGTTAAAGGTATGTTTACGTCGGAAGCCACACCTCTTGTGTATATAAAGGGGTTGATTATGTTCAATAAGATGCTAATATTCATCCAAATCGTATGCAAGCTTGGAACTGGACCAATAAAAATCCACAGGAAGCTTGGAACTGGACCAATAAAAATCCACAGGAAGTTAATTTGACTGGTCCAGCTCTGAGATGCATATGATTTGCATGAAGTTTGCATGCGAGATAGAACTATTAGCATCTTATTGAGCATCTCTGGCCAGCCCTTGGCAGCGACTGTTATGTCTCGTACACACACCTGACTTAAGTGGGCTGAGGCCATCTTTATCGGTGTTATCACGTGACGTCACGTATGCACCGCTAGTCGTCCTCCGGCCCCACCCCCATAGCAACACAACACATCGTCAGCTACACAGATGCCACGTGTGTGTTTGCAGCCCAGCTATGTCACCCATGAGAGTGAACATAGGCGCCAGCAGGATAAAAGGTTCTAAAAGGCTTAAAATCCCTCAGGAGGTGGTGGTGGACTCGCCTTCCCGAAGCAGACAAGATACCGTCAGTTTTATGACAACAGGCTTATTAATATACTCCAAAACAAACAGTGCAACGCGTTTCACGGGTATGTTCCCGCTTCCTCAGGCAATAAACAGATAGGAGTACACAGTATAGTCTCAAGGTCACGAATAGCGCCTCTGTAAAGACTATACTGTGTACTCCTATCTGTTTATTGCCTGAGGAAGCGGGAACATACCCGTGAAACGCGTTGCACTGTTTGTTTTGGAGTATATTAATAAACGTGTTGTCATAAAACTGACGGTATCTTGTCTGCTTCGGGAAGGCGAGTCCACCACCACCTCCTGAGGGATTTTAAGCCTTTTAGAACCTTTTATCCTGCTGGCGCCTCTGTTCACTCTTACATTATCAATATCCACCTCTGGTGGAGGGGTGTTGCCCCTTATTTCCTTATCTACAGAGAGCGACGTTTAATCCTGAGTGAGGACAGGTCTAATCTCCTCACCTGCCTACAGTATACAGTGGTTACCTAGGAGGTAACCCACGTTTGTGAGTATATACATTATATACTGTTCATTTCCAACCCTTTGTTTTGCATACTACCAGGGCCGGCCCTAGACTTTTTGCCGCCTGAGGCAAAATGATAAAAAAATTGCCGCCGCCGCCCCCCCCCCCCCCCCGCGGGGGGGGGGGGGGGGGGGGGCGCCAAGCTGGAGGGGTAGCTGGCAGAAAGGGGGTATTGGGCCTAGCGGTGGGGAGGGGGGTCGGACCCCCCCCTCCCTCGCCTGGGTCCCCCGATCTGCGCTCCTCCTCCAGCGTTACTAGCCTGCATATAATGAAGAGGCAACGGGCGGGGGAATCACTCACCTCTTCCGCATTCCATCGTGCGCTCCACTGACGTCACTTCCTGCAAGGCCGTCCACTTACAATAGAGTGGGCGGCATTGCCGGAAGTGACGTCAGTGGAGCCACGATGGAACGCGGAAGAGGTGAGTGATTCCCCCGCCCGTTGCCTCTTCATTATATGCAGGCTAGTAACGCTGGAGGAGGAGCGCAGATCGGGGGACCCAGGCGAGGGAGGGGGGGGTCCGACCCCCCTCCCCACCGCTAGGCCCAATACCCCCTTTCTGCCAGCTACCCCTCCAGCTCGACGGGCGGGCCGGCCGGCCGGCCCAGCATGCATGGACGGCCGGGTGCCGCTCCCCCACATCTGCCGCCTGAGGCAAATGTTTCACCCCGCCTCATGAGCGGGCCGGCCCTGCATACTACACTATATTGGGCTCTCTGTATTTCTTTTGTCTTTATCATGTCACCCATGAGGATCAGGGCCTGCGTTGGAAGTGCGTACGAGCTCTTATCATGAATTTACCACCAGGGATTAGACAGGTCTTGGTTAGGACAGAAAGAAATATGAATTCCACATGAGGATGATTACAAGTGAAGTTGTCACAGATGTTCTCCTTTGATAAAAGTGGCAGAAATTGAAGTTTACAGCCTCTAACAGAGTTTAGTCCAGACAGACGATGAACTCAGGAGGTCAGCGACAACATTATTGTAGGGATCATGAAAGGATGTATATCTGGGGCTTAAGCCAAGTTCTTTTTATAGCGTACACAAAAACAAAAGTATTTACTCACATTCTTTCTGTGTGAAATGTTAACATCCCGAGACCTCATGTCCCTTAAAGGGTACCTGAACTCATATTTAGAAGTGTTATCTTATCCATATATGTATGTGCCTTTAGGGTCCGTTTGTCAGTGGAGCTGCCTCTGGTCTTTAACCACCCTGGCGTTCTGATTAAATCGCCAGGGTGGCTGCGGGAGGGTTTTTTTTAAATAAAAAAAAAACTATTTCATGCAGCCAACTGAAAGTTGGCTGCATGAAAGCCCACTAGAGGGCGCTCCGGAGGCGTTCTTCCGATCGCCTCCGGCGCCCATAATAAACAAGGAAGGCCGCAATGAGCGGCCTTCCTTGTTTTGCTTATATCGTCGCCATAGCGACGAGCGGAGTGACGTCATCGACGTCAGCCGACGTCCTGACGTCAGCCGCCTCCGATCCAGCCCTTAGCGCTGGCCGGAACTTTTTGTTCCGGCTGCGCAGGGCTCAGGCGGCTAGGGGGGCCCTCTTTCGCCGCTGCTCGCGGCGAATCGCCGCAGAGCGGCGGCGATCAGGCAGCACACGCGGCTGGCAAAGTGCCGGCTGCGTGTGCTGCTTTTTATTTCATTAAAATCGGCCCAGCAGGGCCTGAGCGGCAGCCGCTGGCGGTGTTGGACGAGCTGAGCTCGTCCAGACCGCTCAGCTGGTTAAAGTCACCCAGTTAAAATATTCAACAATATTGTCAACTATGACAAGAAGAGGTTGAGCTCCTCCCCCTTGTCACCCTCTCTCCGCCCATTGTCTGCCCCCTGTGCGCACTCACACCTTTCTGCCTCAGAGAGAGAGCTGGGACATGCTCAGAGAGGTAACTGGAGGACAGCGGGACCAGAGAGACTTCTGGGGCTGGAAGAAGCCCCAGGTAAGTAAAACAGTATAGTTTTCTTTTCCATCCTGGACAGACAGTGTCAACAGAAATGAGCTAAAAATCCTAATGAAATAAATCCCTTCAGCACACAAACTTGACTAATCTCCATCTGGGCTTCTGTATTTTCAGCCTGAGGTTTTATTAGCAAACTTTCTTACTTTAAATATAACACTATTGCCCCATAAGCTGTAATGTAAATAACTTGTGTCTCTGTGTTTATAGATTGACTTATTCCATTAGATGGGCCGGCCAGCTGGACAGAGAGAATGTTTAAAACTTGTGCCAATAACTTATGAAAAACAAATATTATTGAAAAGGAAGAAATGACCAATGTTATTCCTGTTGAATGTCGAATCCAAAAAAATATTGCCTTTAGGCTTTGGTACAGGCTGCAGTGATACAGGAGCAAAACCTGTGAATAAAAAAAAAAACATTAAAGGACCACTATTGTAGAAAGTTGTAAAATGTAACCACTAGTGTTGGGCGAACAGTGTTTGCCACTGTTCGGGTTCTGCAGAACATCACCCTGTTCGGGTGATGTTCGAGTTCGGCCGAACACCTCATGGTGTTCGGCCTTTTTAGTTCGGGTTCGCCCGAACAGCTCAATGCCCAGCCGAACAGGCCGAACAGGGCCCCTGTTCGGCCGAACAGGGCCCTGTTCGGCCGAATACTGCCCCCCTATGGGGTCGCAGGCATAAGGGGGGAGCATGCCCCGGTCGCGGGGGGGGGTCGGAAATTCCCCCCATTCCCTCCGCTAGCGCTCCCCCCTCTGCCCGCTTCCCCATACAAAAATTTTCCGTAAAGTTCAATAGTACCTTCAGTGGCTGGCTGGCACTGTGGTGTGAGTGAGTAGGAGGAGTCCGAGTAGGACGCGTTGAGGCCGGGCAGCGGGCGGTTCAGCGGTAGTACCCTTGTGGTACTTCCGCCCTTTCTCTGACCTCACGTCCTCTGCATACAAGGGTACGCGTCACGCGTACCCTCGTATGCGTCATCACGTAGAGGACGTGAGGTCAGAGAAAGGGCGGAAGTACCACAAGGGTACTACCGCTGAACCGCCCGCTGCCCGGCCTCAACGCGTCCTACTCGGACTCCTCCTACTCACTCACACCACAGTGCCAGCCAGCCACTGAAGGTACTATTGAACTTTACGCAAAATTTTTGTATGGGGAAGCGGGCAGAGCGCTAGCGGAGGGGGTGGGGGGAATTTCCGACCCCCCCCCGCGACCGGGGCATGCTCCCCCCTTATGCCTGCGACCCCATAGGGCCCCCAAAAGCGGGATGTTCGGGGGAGTTCAGGGTTCGGGCTGAACATGCCGAACATCTGGCCCATGTTCGGCGAACGGACCCGAACCCGAACATCCAGGTGTTCGCCCAACACTAGTAACCACTTCCGTACCAGCAGTCTCTGCCTACTTAAAGTGAACCTCCAGACTAAAAATCTACTCAGCAGCACTGAAAAGGCTTGGTGTTTCTTTAACAGTTTCACAGCATCAGAACTTTGTTTTTCTTACATAAGCCTTATTTTTAGCTTTACAAATGCTAAGCTCTGCCCCATCAAAGAAAACTGCTCAGGCTTCTTTTCCCTGATGCTGTGCAAAGCATGATGGGATTTCCTATGTTGTTATTCACGTTGCCTAGCAACTGGGAGGGGTGATCAGGACACAGGACAGTTGGAACTGTGTCTCATGCTCCCTGTCACCTCCTTTCCAGTGGCGGACACAGCCAGCAGTGGGCCCCTATGCAAAATTGTAATTGTGGGCCCCCTATGAGCGCCGCGGCAAAATATGGGCGTGGCTACAACCTGCGGCGCGCGAAGCGCGCCACGGCAGAAAATAGTGGATAGAACCAAAAAAATGGGCGTGGCAATGGCCGGATGAGGGCGGAGCTAACTAACTTAAAGCGAACCCGGGGTGAGGGTTTATTTCCTTTTAAACAATACTAGCTGCCTGGCGGCCCTGCTGATCTATTTGGCTGCAGTAATAAACTGAATTACACCAGCAACAAGCATGCAGCTAATCTTCTCAGTTCTGACAATATTGTCAGAAACCCCTGACCTGCTGCATGCTTGTTCAGGGTCTATGGTTGAAAGAATAAGAGGCAGAGGACCAGCACGGCAGCCAGGCAACTGGTATTGCTTCAAAGGAGAGAAATAGGGCAGCCTCAATATTATTCTCACCTCAGGTTCCCTTGAAAAGTGCAACGCAAAGACAGTGGGCCCAAGTTTTGGTGACCCTTTCCCCAGAAAATTCACATAATTGTGCAGGTTTTCTCAAGAAAATACACATCATGTCGGCAGATATGCCCAGAAAATACGTGCAATCATGTCGGCAGATATGCCCAGAAAATACGTGCAATCATGTCGGCAGATATGCCCAGAAAATACGTGCAATCAAGTCGGCAGATATGCCCAGAAAATACGTGCAAACAAGTCGGCAGATATGCCCAGAAAATACGTGCAAACAAGTCGGCAGATATGCCCAGAAAATACGTGCAAACAAGTCGGCAGATATGCCCAGAAAATACGTGCAAACAAGTCGGCAGATATGCCCAGAAAATACGTGCAAACAAGTCGGCAAATATGCCCAGAAAATACGTGCAATCATGTCGGCAGATATGCCCAGAAAATACATGCAATCATGTCGGCAGATTTGCGCAGAAAATACATGCAATCATGTGGCAGACCTGCCCAGAACATACACCTGCTAATATAAATAAAAAAACAAAAACATTTACTCACCTGCAGCAGCAGACCTCCTGTCCCAGCCTCCATCCGGCGCGCAGCTCCCATGGGTGGTTGGGTGGATAGGTAGCCTGGTGGGTGGGTGAGTGGGTGGGTGGGTTGGTAGCCTGGTGGGTGGGTGGGTAGGTAGCCTGGTGGGTAGGTAGCCTGGTGGGTGGGTGGGTAGGTAGCCTGGTGGGTGGGTGGGTAACTAGCCCGGTAGGTAGGTAGCTTGGTGGGTGGGTAGGTAGCCTGGTGGGTGGGTTGGTAACTAGCCCGGTAGGTAGCCGGGTGGGTGGTTAGGTAGGTAGCCTGGTGGGTGGGTAGGTAACTAGCCCGGTAGGTAGCCGGGTGGGTGGTTAGGTAGGTAGCCGGGTGGGTGGTTAGGTAGGTAGCCGGGTGGGTGGTTAGGTAGGTAGCCGGGTGGGTAGGTAGGTAGGTAGGAAGCCTGGTGGGTGGGTAGCCGGGTGGGTGGGTAGGTAGCCTGGTGGGTGAGTGGGTGGGTGGGTTGGTAGTCTGGTGGGTGGGTGGGTAGGTAGCCTGGTGGGTAGGTAGCCGGGTGGGTGGGTAGGTAGCCTGGTGGGTGGGTAACTAGCCCGGTAGGTAGGTAGGTAGCCCCTAGGTAGGTAGCCGGGTGGGTGGGTTGGTAGGTAGGAAGCCTGGTGGGTGGGTAGCCGGGTGGGTGGGTAGGTAGCCTGGTGGGTGAGTGGGTGGGTGGGTTGGTAGCCGGGTGGGTGGGCCCTTAGGTAGCCTGGTGGGTAGGTAGCCGGGTGGGTGGGTAGGTAGCCTGGTGGGTGGGTAACTAGCCCGGTAGGTAGGTAGGTAGGTAGCCGGGTGGGTGGGTGGGTAGGTAGGTAGCCGGGTGGGTGGGTTGGTAACTAGCCCGGTAGGTAGCCGGGTG
The DNA here is from genome assembly GCF_040937935.1 of Hyperolius riggenbachi. Taxonomy (NCBI): domain Eukaryota; kingdom Metazoa; phylum Chordata; class Amphibia; order Anura; family Hyperoliidae; genus Hyperolius; species Hyperolius riggenbachi. The sequence continues at coordinate 8,633 of NW_027152523.1, read as the reverse complement.
GGTGGTTAGGTAGGTAGCCTGGTGGGTGGGTAGGTAACTAGCCCGGTAGGTAGCCGGGTGGGTGGTTAGGTAGGTAGCCGGGTGGGTGGTTAGGTAGGTAGCCGGGTGGGTGGTTAGGTAGGTAGCCGGGTGGGTAGGTAGGTAGGTAGGAAGCCTGGTGGGTGGGTAGCCGGGTGGGTGGGTAGGTAGCCTGATGGGTGAGTGGGTGGGTGGGTTGGTAGCCTGGTGGGTGGGTAGGTAGCCTGGTGGGTAGGTAGCCGGGTGGGTGGGTAGGTAGCCTGGTGGGTGGGTAACTAGCCCGGTAGGTAGGTAGGTAGGTAGCCGGGTGGGTAGGTAGGTAGCCGGGTGGGTGGGTTGGTAACTAGCCCGGTAGGTAGCCGGGTGGGTGGTTAGGTAGGTAGCCTGGTGGGTGGGTAGGTAGCCTGGTGGGTGGTTAGGTAGGTAGCCGGGTGGGTGGTTAGGTAGGTAGCCGGGTGGGTGGTTAGGTAGGTAGCCGGGTGGGTGGTTAGGTAGGTAGCCTGGTGGGTGGGTGGGTAGCCGGGTGGGTGGGTAGGTAGCCTGGTAGGTGGGTTGGTAACTAGCCCGGTAGGTAGCCGGGTGGGTGGTTAGGTAGGTAGCCGGATGGGTGGGTGGTTAGGTAGGTAGCCGGGTGGGTGGTTAGGTAGGTAGCCAGGTGGGTGGTTAGGTAGGTAGCCGGGTGGGTAGGTAGGTGGGTAGGTAGGTAGGTAGCCGGGTGGGTGGGTGGGTGGGTGGGTAGGTAGCCGGGTGGGTGGTTAGGTAGTCGGGTGGGTGGTTAGGTAGGAAGCCTGGTGGGTGGGTAGGTAGCCGGGTGGGTAGGTAGGTAGGAAGCCTGGTGGGTGGTTAGGTAGTCGGGTGGGTAGGTAGGAAGCCTGGTGGGTGGGTAGGTAGGTAGCCGGGTGGGTAGGTGGTTAGGTAGCCGGGTGGGTAGCTATCCGGGTGGGGGGCCCGACTCCTATCCTCCCTCCCTCCCTCCCTTCCTCACCTCGGGGGGCCCCCCTCCCGATATGCGCGGCGGGAGAGCGAGCGGCAAATGCAGGAAGTCTTCAGGGCTCTCCAGGCAGACGCTAGAGGCCCAGCCGCTTAGTCTCCAATATGTCTCCAACTGGAGACATATCGGAGACCAAGCGGCTGAGCCCTCTAGCGGATGCCTGGAGAGCCCTGAAGACTTCCTGCATTTGCCGCTCGCTCGCTCGCTCTCCCGCTGCGCATATCGGGAGGGGGGGCCCCCGAGGTGAGGGAGGGAGGGAGGATAGGAGTCGGGGGGGCCCCCGGGGGAATAAAATAATAAAAAAAAAAAATTAAAAAAAAATACTTAATGGGCCCCTGAAGGAAACGGAACTTCAGGGGCCCTCGTGCGGCGGCACGGCCTGCACGGCCGTATGTCCGCCACTGCTCCTTTCAATCAAAAAGATGGCTGCCCTCATGAAATCAAACATTTTCCTGTTCTTTTAAAACATGGGGGGGGGTAAGAGATTATATAACCTTTTTTTTTAATTAACATAACTAATGTAACTTAATGACAGTATGTGTGTTTAGGCTGAAGTTCCTCTTTAACCCTCCTGGCGGTCTAATAAATTCCGCCAGGAGGCAGCGCAGCAGTTTTTTTGTTTTTAAATCATGTAGGGAGCCCAGGGCTCGCGACATGATAGCCGCTGCTCAGCAGCATCCCCCCGCCCGCTTCGATCGCCTTCGGCGATCTCCGATCAGGAAATCCCGTTCAAAGAACGGGATTTCCTGGAGGGCTTCCCCCATCTCCATGGCAACGGGGCAGGATGATGTCACCGACGTCGTGACGTCATTGGGAGTCCCGATCCACCCCTCAGCGCTGCCTGGCACTGATTGGCCAGGCAGCACACGGGGTCTGGGGGGGGGGGGGGAGCAAAAAAAAATTAAGCAAATCTGCGCAGTAGGGCCTGAGAAAACCTCCTGCGCGGCTTCGTTCGGGGTTACCGCCAGGAAGGTTAAGGACCAGAGACTGCTGGTACGGTAAACCGCCGCCTCCCGATGAATACCTGACGCTCTTGCCGGTCATGACGCTGCCCCATCGCCACAGGCTCCTCTCTCTGCTGCCGTCTCTATGACAGCAGAGTGCTGAAAGCCGGTCAGAAGCCACTTTCATTGGCTCCTGATGCTGTCTATCAATGGGAGCCAATGTGATTGGCTCTCGTGATCACACGGTCAGGAGCCAATGAAAGCGGCTCCTGACCTGCTTACAGAGCAAGCGAATTGCGGCAGGTTCAGAGCGTCGAGATCGGCGGGGACGCGTCATTCATCAGGACGTTGAATCTACAGTATGTCCATTCAACATCTTTGTATAGATCCTTTCCGTGCAGTACTTTTGTAAAGAGTGAATTAAATACTAAGACTCTACCATGAAGAGGTGGACTGGTCAAAAACTTTTCAGCTCCATCAGATTTCTTCTACCTACTGTAAGTGACAGCAACATAGGAGAATAATTGTATGTGTTTGCATGGGTTTTACGTTTTACAATTTTTTGCGATAGTGGTCCTTTAACCCCCTTGGCGGTATGAAACATTCCGCCAGGGGGCAGCGCAGCAGTTTTTTTTTATTTTTTTTAATTTTTAAATCATGTAGCGAGCCCAGGGCGATCCCTTTCGGCGATCTCCGATCAGGAAATCCCGTTTAAAAGAACGGGATTTCCTGGAGGGCTTCCCCTGTCGCCATGGCGACGGGGCGGGATGACGTCCCCGACGTCAGCGACGTCGGGACGTCATTGGGACTCCAGATCCACCCCTCGGCGCTGCCTGGCACTGATTGGCCAGGCAGCGCACGGGGTCTGGGGGGGGGGCCGCGCGCCGCAACGAATAGCGGCGATCGGGGTGCGGCGGCGGCGATCGGGGTGCTGGCGCAGCTAGCAAAGTGCTAGCTGCGTCCAGCAAAAAAAAATTTATTTAAATCGGCCCAGCAGGGCCTGAGCGGCACCCTCCGGCGGCTTACCCCGTGTCACACACGGGGTTACCGCTAAGGAGGTTAAGAGGAACTCGAGGTAAGAGACATATGGAGCCATATTTATTTCCTTTTAAACAATGCCAGTTGCCTGGCAGACCTGGGGGAGTAACCTCTCATTTACACTCTGCTCAGGACTCTGCACAGGGAATGAAGGTGGGAGGCACTCCAGGACAAAAAAAGAGCTGCCTTTCCATCATCAGGAGCCTGGAGGTACAAGCCTACAGTGCCTTATGGTATATCCAGCCCTGTTCAGAACAGAAGTCAGGCAACTGGCCTTGAATATTAGAGAATGAAGATGGCAGCCTCCACATTCCTCTTCTTCAGGTTCACTTTAACCCGCTGATTGCAAAAGCAAATTCCCACCCGGCAAGGCAAACCTCATCCCCAATGCAGTGAGTAAATCACCTCTGATTGTCGGGTTGGGCTACACTAAAAGCATTAAAAATATCAATGTGATTTTGAATCTAAAGAACAGGCATCCAAGTGAACTAGCCTCAGCATATATCCTATTAAACGCTATCCCTTCTATTCCACTTCCCATTCCCCTCCAGAGAACTAATTCCAAAACTCTAATCTCTGATGGGATTTTAAGATTGAGAATACAGGAAAAGCCATATCCAGAAATGCGTATTGCGCGCTGAACAGTGTGATATTCGGAGTATTCAGGTTAATGGATGAAAGCCTCTTAGAGCCGGTAAGCTGCCCACTGTTCCCAGAGCACATGATCCGGCTAAGTCCAGCAAATCAGCCTCCCCTTCACACCGATTAACCAGAGATCTCAGGGCTACTGGCCTCCTAATTGCCTGTGCTTAACAGGAAGCAGTTCAGGAAGTGTTTGGTCCGTGCTGTTAAAGTGGCCCTCCTAGCACGCCTTGAACTCTGTATGTACAGCTTCTACTTTCTCAGGAAACCTTATCTAATTTCTGGAATTAGTACAGAATGCCGCTGCCAGATTGCAAACAAACCAGCCTCACCACTGTTACATTACACCAATTCTTCACTCACTGCACTGGCTACCTGTAAAATGGAGAATACTCTTAAAGGTTGAACTGTTTCATTCAAATCCCTGCACAATTTGGGCCCTGGATACAAGAAGGACTTGCTGAAACTGTACCTCAGATCCGCAGGTTCCATAAACTTTGTCACTCCCAGAGTGCACCTCAAAACCTTTGGAGGCAGAGCTTTCCTTTCTGGAGGAGGGCGCGTCATGATCCTTCCCTTCGGCTCCTGCTTCTGATGCAGTGACGCGCCCTCCTCCAGCTTATGCTTGCCGTTGCGTAGCATAGGGAGCCCGACACACGGAAGTCTCCCTCTGGGGCAGATTGGCTGGGAAGAGTAGGAGCGAGAGCGGTTGTCTCTCGCTCCTCATAGCAGGCTTCGGCGGGTCACTCGCTGTATAGTGCGCTCTGATGTGGGGGAACATGAAAGTAGGATAATGCACTGCCGCACTGTAAAAAAGGAATCCCCTCTCATGTAATGAGCTTCCCCATTCCCCGTCGCCGTCAGTGTGTCAGATGCCGTCTATAAGGTAAATTTAAAAAAAAAGCTACACTGCACAGCAGAAAGATATGCTGTTTTCGCACAGACTGCTGTTGCAATTTTGATTTATGCTACAGACAGAAAGTGGTTAAGTTTGATAGTACTCCTTTAAGGCACCTGTTTTTTTCACTGACCTGAGGAAGCAGGCAAGTACCCGCGAAACGCGTTGTCAATTTTATGTGCTTGCGTAAAATACCTTTTTTCAATAAACTGGTCCAAATTCTTCAAGAGGGGTAAAATTCCCTTTCTGTTTATAAGATTAATAGCTTATTAGCCTATCTTTTATGCATTGGGCGCCTCCACCCCTGTTTTAAGTGTCTTGTTATACCTCTCTTAGAGGTGATAGTTTTTTAGTTGTCCTAAAGAACTTCCGGAGTGCGACCACCCAGTTCCTGTCAACAGACCTGGGAAACCGAGCGGGGACGGTTAATTTCCCACCTGCTCTGACGGTGGTTGCAAGGATTTGCAACCCGCCTTTGTGAGTATATACATTCTTAGCAATTTGCTTTCCTGAATCTTACACGATTCTGCACCATTTGGCTCCTGGTCTCCTCTTGTCTTTTTAGATGAACCTGAGGTTGTTATAATCACAGGAACGATCGACATAAGCCCTCTCCTTTTCAAAGTGGCGCACGGCAGATGATCCCCACGCCATAGGGACCCTAGAGCAGTCGCCAGCTCTGCATCCCCTTTTGCTACACCACTGGTAGTCTTTACACTTTACATTCCTGACAAAGCTCTTTCTATCATGGTGAAACATGTTGTGTTCAGCGTCTCATTTTGTGAATCAGCCCGTATTATCTGCATTTCACTTCAGAGCCATGACAGATAAGTCACTTTTATGAAGAAAGATAATTTAAAAACAACTTTTATTGGAAGTAACCATGCCTTTAAGGCAATGTGAGAAGACGCTGATAGCTTTATCATCTGGACGATTACTGGAGTGTTCCGTTCATCTGCAGAACGGGTTCCGAGGTGACTCACAGGAAAGCGTCTCTGTTCCCTCTTTCCCACCGCTCTCTTCCTATTTTACGTTTGGAATCAAAAGCAGTTGAGTCACAGAGGATATTTTTTAAACTTATTTGTCCTGTCCAATGTGGGAAAATCTGATCCTCTCTTCTGGGGTCAGCGACTATTGAGGTGGCACCTGGGAGGACAGTGGTGACACACACTTTCCATACGTGGCTCAGCTGCTGGGGATTCATCTGCTGTATTCTAACATTTGTTATCCATTTGCAAGCTGTGGAAAATGTAAGGCAGGGTGGAAGGCTCTGCATTGCGTGGGTCAGGCTCGGGGTCCCGGTGGGAAACGCTGATAAAGGCGTAATCAGCCTCGAATGGTTGTTTGACTTCTACAGTAAATGAAAGGAATGTCGTATTGCTCACCTGATTGCCATAACACACACATGATCGTATTGCAGCTGTGAGCAGGTGCTTGTGCGCAGTACACCAATAAATACGTAGCAGTAATCTCAACCAGATTAGAATTAGGTGTGATTTAAACTAAAGCAATTCTGTTATTTAAAGGGAACCTGTGTCAAAAATGTGCCTAATAAGGTAAACTCAAGTTTTCGTTTTTTGCATTTTTTAGCTTTTCATGGTAAAAATATCAAATTTTTGGGGGAAAACACAAAAACATGAAAATACAATCCATTTTTGCAAAATGTTCTCAAAATGGATAATGCTATTTTCGATGCGAAAATGACTTTGTTGATCATTCACAAACAACACTGGTCGCCCCCACCCCACCCCACCCCCAGAAGGCAGCATTGGGTGACCTCTTTTCACCAAGACAGTAGCATTAGGTGGCCCTGACATTCTGCCTCCTTCCAGGTAGCAGGTAGGCCTTCCATCTCCATCTCCATCCCCACCTCTTTTCTGTTCCCTGCAGGCATCTACGTACTCACGTAATATGCTGCCAAGCCATGGTGACAAAGATGGCACAGGAATGGAGACAGAAATATTTTGAAAGATGGTGGAGAGCACCTGCTGGAAAGGTGAGTTTGCTTCACTTGGGTACAATGTAGTAAAACGCCATAAGGACCACTACTGAATTAGGGGGAGATGGGGGTAAGGGGGGGGGGGCCTGGGTCTCCGGAGTCCTGGACCATCGCCTAGTTTGGCACCATGGAAATGCTGTACCTGTGTATCTTTTGGGTTATCACTCCATGGCTTGGCAGTTGGCACCAGAGATAGATTAAGGTTTAGTTGGACCTTAGGCCAGTCAGCAGGTTAGGCTGTCTCTTCTTGCCGCACCTTTGTTAGCAAAGAGGGAAATGGGAGAGAGAGATCAGAGTAGGAGGCAAGGCAAGCATCTAGAAACCCACCAGGCCCAAGTCTCCTGGAGGACACGAGAAGCCTCTGCAGGATCCAGAGGCTTCCGTCTTTCTGGGTAAGTATCTAACTTTTGTGTTCCAGGCCGCCTCTGGATCTCTTTAAAACAGATAAGAAGAAATAATTTATGAGATAAAAAGATTAAGCAATAAATAATGAGTTTAAAGAACTCCTGAGGCAAAAAGCACAATCTATTTTTACCTACCTGGGGCTTCTTCCAGCCCCTAGAAGTCATTTAGTTTCCTCACTGCAGCTCCAGTCCTCTTCGGGGTCCCTCTGGCTGGCGACCGCCTATAAGATCTTCTTCTGGGCATGTGCGGGTGCGTGAGAGCCCCCGCAGGAATCCATGTCACAGGAGCAGTGTGCACCCACGCATGCACCGAAGCGGTGATCCTTACAAGCGGATCACCAAGGAGGACTAGAGCTGTATTGAGGGAACCAAATGACTTCTAGGGACTGGTAGAAGCCCCAGGTAAGTAAAATAGATAGTCCTATTCGCCTCAGGAGTCCTTTAAAGTGAACCTGTAGTGGGAAAAAAAGATTAAATATATGCTTGTGGTTAGTCCAAGGGCTTAACCTTTCCCCCCCCCCCCCCCATCCTTGACCCTACTGATCCAGTGCTATGTGACCTTCTCTTCTAAGCATATCTGACATGGACTTGAAGTAGCATGAAGCCACTTGTGCGTGACTTTTTCCTCGATTCATGTGCGACTTCATGCTACTGCACAGATACTGATGGTACTTGCCCATGCATTTGGCCACGCTCAATCATGGATGGTAGTGAACATAAGGAGGGTCCGTGGCAGCAACGGTGTTGCCAAGGATAGTCTGGGAGTTGCAGTAGGCCCAGGGGCTAAGGGGCCCTGTCCTGGTGCAGAGCAGTCACAGCAAAACCTCATTCCAGTGGTGGACAGGTCCTCTTCTTTGCCGCTTCACTGTAGCTGGTGTGCAGCCAAACACCTCCCGATGCTTGTTGCAAGACTTGCTGTGTCGGGAGGCACTAGTTGATTGGCTGCACAGTGGTTACACTGAAGAGGAAGTGAAGAGGACCTGTCTGCCACCAGAATGGGGTACAGCATGAAGCTCCGCTGCAATGCTACTCTGTAAAATCTGGGAGGGGGGTGGGGAATATTTTCATAGTTGCATACATGCTGGGCGAGGGGGGCAGCAAAAACATATCACCATGTTTGGGGAGTTGCCAAATTTTGTGGGGGCCCTGGGATGGTTACGTTACACCCCTTGTACACATGCTAGAATCTTGGCAGTGGTGGCCCCCCAATCGGCCACGCGGGTGTGCAAGACTTCATGCTGATAACTTCTGTAGGCACTAGGCAGGTCAATGTCCCTCATAACAGCACTGTGAACAGGGCATGGTCATTTAATAGCGTTGTTGTTTGTGTTGTATTGCTTGACATATCCCCAGGTAAGATTCACACAGAGCCAGCTTATCTCTTTCCACATCATGTTATTTCGGCTTTATCAAAACTCCCGCCTTCACGCCGTTCCGCTCATCTCTGCTTCTCAGACAACACAAGAGAGTCAGCGGCGAGTAATCCTCGTATATAAATATGTTATTAGGAGACAGAATCGGACCTCTAGGAGATGCAGCCGGGCCCAAACCATAACCAGTGGAGGAACACAGCCCTTCATGGCTCTGGATGGGAACTGGAAATGTCACGTTTCTGATGACATTTAGTAGGCCTGGCTCCCCAGCTGTGAGTCACAAATTCCCTCCTGTGATCGCAGTTATGTCAACATCATTTTCATAA
>NW_027152522.1:0-86675 GCF_040937935.1 Hyperolius riggenbachi | reverse complement strand
GTTAAACCATTACACCATTGAAAAACTGGTTACGTTTGCAATCGAAAGAAAAATGACTATAGTTGAAGAGGTAATGGCCCCTAAACTATGTTCTGGGATGAAAAATACAGCTTCAGTGAAATCCGTTTGCAAATCGGAGTGATAGATTAGAATCTAGAGCCAACGGTACGTTTTCTATGTTAAACCATTACACCATTGAAAAACTGGTTACGTTTGCAATCGAAAGAAAAATGACTATAGTTGAAGAGGTAATGGCCCCTAAACTATGTTCTGGGATGAAAGTTACAGCTTCAGTGAAATCCGTTTGCAAATCGGAGTGATAGATTAGAATCTAGAGCCAACGGTACGTTTTCTATGTTAAACCATTACAGCATTGAAAAACTGGTTACGTTTGCAATCGAAAGAAAAATGACTATAGTTGAAGAGGTAATGGCCCCTAAACTATGTTCTGGGATGAAAACTACAGCTTCAGTGAATTCCGTTTGTAAATCGGAGTGATAGATTAGAATCTAGAGCCAACGGTACGTTTTCTATGTTAAACCATTACAGCATTGAAAAACTGGTTACGTTTGCAATCGAAAGAAAAATGACTATAGTTGAAGAGGTAATGGCCCCTAAACTATGTTCTGGGATGAAAGTTACAGCTTCAGTGAAATCCGTTTGCAAATCGGAGTGATAGATTAGAATCTAGAGCCAACGGTACGTTTTCTATGTTAAACCATTACACCATTGAAAAACTGGTTACGTTTGCAATCGAAAGAAAAATGACTATAGTTGAAGAGGTAATGGCCCCTAAACTATATTCTGGGATGAAAAATACAGCTTCAGTGAATTCCGTTTGCAAATCGGAGTGATAGATTAGAATCTAGAGCCAACGGTACGTTTTCTATGTTAAACCATTACACCATTGAAAAACTGGTTACGTTTGCAATCGAAAGAAAAATGACTATAGTTGAAGAGGTAATGGCCCCTAAACTATGTTCTGGGATGAAAGTTACAGCTTCAGTGAAATCCGTTTGCAAATCGGAGTGATAGATTAGAATCTAGAGCCAACGGTACGTTTTCTATGTTAAACCATTACACCATTGAAAAACTGGTTACGTTTGCAATCAAAAGAAAAATGACTATAGTTGAAGAGGTAATGGCCCCTAAACTATGTTCTGGGATGAAAAATACAGCTTCAGTGAAATCCGTTTGCAAATCGGAGTGATAGATTAGAATCTAGAGCCAACGGTACGTTTTCTATGTTAAACCATTACACCATTGAAAAACTGGTTACGTTTGCAATCGAAAGAAAAATGACTATAGTTGAAGAGGTAATGGCCCCTAAACTATGTTCTGGGATGAAAACTACATCTTCAGTGAATTCCGTTTGTAAATCGGAGTGATAGATTAGAATCTAGAGCCAACGGTACGTTTTCTATGTTAAACCATTACACCATTGAAAAACTGGTTACGTTTGCAATCGAAAGAAAAATGACTATAGTTGAAGAGGTAATGGCCCCTAAACTATGTTCTGGGATGAAAGTTACAGCTTCAGTGAAATCCGTTTGCAAATCGGAGTGATAGATTAGAATCTAGAGCCAACGGTACGTTTTCTATGTTAAACCATTACACCATTGAAAAACTGGTTACGTTTGCAATCGAAAGAAAAATGACTATAGTTGAAGAGGTAATGGCCCCTAAACTATGTTCTGGGATGAAAAATACAGCTTCAGTGAAATCCGTTTGCAAATCGGAGTGATAGATTAGAATCTAGAGCCAACGGTACGTTTTCTATGTTAAACCATTACACCATTGAAAAACTGGTTACGTTTGCAATCGAAAGAAAAATGACTATAGTTGAAGAGGTAATGGCCCCTAAACTATGTTCTGGGATGAAAGTTACAGCTTCAGTGAAATCCGTTTGCAAATCGGAGTGATAGATTAGAATCTAGAGCCAACGGTACGTTTTCTATGTTAAACCATTACAGCATTGAAAAACTGGTTACGTTTGCAATCGAAAGAAAAATGACTATAGTTGAAGAGGTAATGGCCCCTAAACTATGTTCTGGGATGAAAGTTACAGCTTCAGTGAAATCCGTTTGCAAATCGGAGTGATAGATTAGAATCTAGAGCCAACGGTACGTTTTCTATGTTAAACCATTACACCATTGAAAAACTGGTTACGTTTGCAATCGAAAGAAAAATGACTATAGTTGAAGAGGTAATGGCCCCTAAACTATATTCTGGGATGAAAAATACAGCTTCAGTGAATTCCGTTTGCAAATCGGAGTGATAGATTAGAATCTAGAGCCAACGGTACGTTTTCTATGTTAAACCATTACACCATTGAAAAACTGGTTACGTTTGCAATCGAAAGAAAAATGACTATAGTTGAAGAGGTAATGGCCCCTAAACTATGTTCTGGGATGAAAGTTACAGCTTCAGTGAAATCCGTTTGCAAATCGGAGTGATAGATTAGAATCTAGAGCCAACGGTACGTTTTCTATGTTAAACCATTACACCATTGAAAAACTGGTTACGTTTGCAATCGAAAGAAAAATGACTATAGTTGAAGAGGTAATGGCCCCTAAACTATGTTCTGGGATGAAAAATACAGCTTCAGTGAAATCCGTTTGCAAATCGGAGTGATAGATTAGAATCTAGAGCCAACGGTACGTTTTCTATGTTAAACCATTACAGCATTGAAAAACTGGTTACGTTTGCAATCGAAAGAAAAATGACTATAGTTGAAGAGGTAATGGCCCCTAAACTATGTTCTGGGATGAAAGTTACAGCTTCAGTGAAATCCGTTTGCAAATCGGAGTGATAGATTAGAATCTAGAGCCAACGGTACGTTTTCTATGTTAAACCATTACACCATTGAAAAACTGGTTACGTTTGCAATCGAAAGAAAAATGACTATAGTTGAAGAGGTAATGGCCCCTAAACTATATTCTGGGATGAAAAATACAGCTTCAGTGAATTCCGTTTGCAAATCGGAGTGATAGATTAGAATCTAGAGCCAACGGTACGTTTTCTATGTTAAACCATTACACCATTGAAAAACTGGTTACGTTTGCAATCGAAAGAAAAATGACTATAGTTGAAGAGGTAATGGCCCCTAAACTATGTTCTGGGATGAAAGTTACAGCTTCAGTGAAATCCGTTTGCAAATCGGAGTGATAGATTAGAATCTAGAGCCAACGGTACGTTTTCTATGTTAAACCATTACACCATTGAAAAACTGGTTACGTTTGCAATCAAAAGAAAAATGACTATAGTTGAAGAGGTAATGGCCCCTAAACTATGTTCTGGGATGAAAAATACAGCTTCAGTGAAATCCGTTTGCAAATCGGAGTGATAGATTAGAATCTAGAGCCAACGGTACGTTTTCTATGTTAAACCATTACACCATTGAAAAACTGGTTACGTTTGCAATCGAAAGAAAAATGACTATAGTTGAAGAGGTAATGGTCCCTAAACTATGTTCTGGGATGAAAACTACAGCTTCAGTGAATTCCGTTTGTAAATCGGAGTGATAGATTAGAATCTAGAGCCAACGGTACGTTTTCTATGTTAAACCATTACACCATTGAAAAACTGGTTACGTTTGCAATCGAAAGAAAAATGACTATAGTTGAAGAGGTAATGGCCCCTAAACTATGTTCTGGGATGAAAGTTACAGCTTCAGTGAAATCCGTTTGCAAATCGGAGTGATAGATTAGAATCTAGAGCCAACGGTACGTTTTCTATGTTAAACCATTACACCATTGAAAAACTGGTTACGTTTGCAATCGAAAGAAAAATGACTATAGTTGAAGAGGTAATGGCCCCTAAACTATGTTCTGGGATGAAAAATACAGCTTCAGTGAAATCCGTTTGCAAATCGGAGTGATAGATTAGAATCTAGAGCCAACGGTACGTTTTCTATGTTAAACCATTACACCATTGAAAAACTGGTTACGTTTGCAATCGAAAGAAAAATGACTATAGTTGAAGAGGTAATGGCCCCTAAACTATGTTCTGGGATGAAAGTTACAGCTTCAGTGAAATCCGTTTGCAAATCGGAGTGATAGATTAGAATCTAGAGCCAACGGTACGTTTTCTATGTTAAACCATTACAGCATTGAAAAACTGGTTACGTTTGCAATCGAAAGAAAAATGACTATAGTTGAAGAGGTAATGGCCCCTAAACTATGTTCTGGGATGAAAGTTACAGCTTCAGTGAAATCCGTTTGCAAATCGGAGTGATAGATTAGAATCTAGAGCCGACGGTACGTTTTCTATGTTAAACCATTACACCATTGAAAAACTGGTTACGTTTGCAATCGAAAGAAAAATGACTATAGTTGAAGAGGTAATGGCCCCTAAACTATATTCTGGGATGAAAAATACAGCTTCAGTGAATTCCGTTTGCAAATCGGAGTGATAGATTAGAATCTAGAGCCAACGGTACGTTTTCTATGTTAAACCATTACACCATTGAAAAACTGGTTACGTTTGCAATCGAAAGAAAAATGACTATAGTTGAAGAGGTAATGGCCCCTAAACTATGTTCTGGGATGAAAGTTACAGCTTCAGTGAAATCCGTTTGCAAATCGGAGTGATAGATTAGAATCTAGAGCCAACGGTACGTTTTCTATGTTAAACCATTACACCATTGAAAAACTGGTTACGTTTGCAATCGAAAGAAAAATGACTATAGTTGAAGAGGTAATGGCCCCTAAACTATGTTCTGGGATGAAAAATACAGCTTCAGTGAAATCCGTTTGCAAATCGGAGTGATAGATTAGAATCTAGAGCCAACGGTACGTTTTCTATGTTAAACCATTACACCATTGAAAAACTGGTTACGTTTGCAATCGAAAGAAAAATGACTATAGTTGAAGAGGTAATGGCCCCTAAACTATGTTCTGCGATGAAAGTTACAGCTTCAGTGAAATCCGTTTGCAAATCGGAGTGATAGATTAGAATCTAGAGCCAACGGTACGTTTTCTATGTTAAACCATTACACCATTGAAAAACTGGTTACGTTTGCAATCGAAAGAAAAATGACTATAGTTGAAGAGGTAATGGCCCCTAAACTATGTTCTGGGATGAAAAATACAGCTTCAGTGAAATCCGTTTGCAAATCGGAGTGATAGATTAGAATCTAGAGCCAACGGTACGTTTTCTATGTTAAACCATTACACCATTGAAAAACTGGTTACGTTTGCAATCGAAAGAAAAATGACTATAGTTGAAGAGGTAATGGCCCCTAAACTATGTTCTGGGATGAAAGTTACAGCTTCAGTGAAATCCGTTTGCAAATCGGAGTGATAGATTAGAATCTAGAGCCAACGGTACGTTTTCTATGTTAAACCATTACACCATTGAAAAACTGGTTACGTTTGCAATCGAAAGAAAAATGACTATAGTTGAAGAGGTAATGGCCCCTAAACTATGTTCTGGGATGAAAGTTACAGCTTCAGTGAAATCCGTTTGCAAATCGGAGTGATAGATTAGAATCTAGAGCCAACGGTACGTTTTCTATGTTATACCATTATAGCATTGAAAAACTGGTTACGTTTGCAATCGAAAGAAAAATGACTTTAGTTGAAGAGGTAATGGCCCCTAAACTATGTTCTGGGATGAAAAATACAGCTTCAGTGAATTCCGTTTGCAAATCGGAGTAATAGATTAGAATCTAGAGCCAACGGTACGTTTTCTATGTTAAACCATTACACCATTGAAAAACTGGTTACGTTTGCAATCGAAAGAAAAATGACTATAGTTGAAGAGGTAATGGCCCCTAAACTATGTTCTGGGATGAAAGTAACAGCTTCAGTGAATTCCGTTTGCAAATCGGAGTGATAGATTAGAATCTAGAGCCAACGGTACGTTTTCTATGTTAAACCATTACACCATTGAAAAACTGGTTACGTTTGCAATCGAAAGAAAAATGACTATAGTTGAAGAGGTAATGGCCCCTAAACTATGTTCTGGGATGAAAGTTACAGCTTCAGTGAAATCCGTTTGCAAATCGGAGTGATAGATTAGAATCTAGAGCCAACGGTACGTTTTCTATGTTAAACCATTACACCATTGAAAAACTGGTTACGTTTGCAATCGAAAGAAAAATGACTATAGTTGAAGAGGTAATGGCCCCTAAACTATGTTCTGGGATGAAAGTTACAGCTTCAGTGAAATCCGTTTGCAAATCGGAGTGATAGATTAGAATCTAGAGCCAACGGTACGTTTTCTATGTTAAACCATTACAGCATTGAAAAACTGGTTACGTTTGCAATCGAAAGAAAAATGACTTTAGTTGAAGAGGTAATGGCCCCTAAACTATGTTCTGGGATGAAAAATACAGCTTCAGTGAATTCCGTTTGCAAATCGGAGTAATAGATTAGAATCTAGAGCCAACGGTACGTTTTCTATGTTAAACCATTACACCATTGAAAAACTGGTTACGTTTGCAATCGAAAGAAAAATGACTATAGTTGAAGAGGTAATGGCCCCTAAACTATGTTCTGGGATGAAAGTTCAGCTTCAGTGAATTCCGTTTGCAAATCGGAGTGATGGATTAGAATCTAGAGCCAACGGTACGTTTTCTATGTTAAACCATTACACCATTGAAAAACTGGTTACGTTTGCAATCGAAAGAAAAATGACTATAGTTGAAGAGGTAATGGCCCCTAAACTATGTTCTGGGATGAAAGTTACAGCTTCAGTGAAATCCGTTTGCAAATCGGAGTGATAGATTAGAATCTAGAGCCAACGGTACGTTTTCTATGTTAAACCATTACACCATTGAAAAACTGGTTACGTTTGCAATCGAAAGAAAAATGACTATAGTTGAAGAGGTAATGGCCCCTAAACTATGTTCTGGGATGAAAAATACAGCTTCAGTGAAATCCGTTTGCAAATCGGAGTGATAGATTAGAATCTAGAGCCAACGGTACGTTTTCTATGTTAAACCATTACACCATTGAAAAACTGGTTATGTTTGCAATCGAAAGAAAAATGACTATAGTTGAAGAGGTAATGGCCCCTAAACTATGTTCTGGGATGAAAGTAACAGCTTCAGTGAATTCCGTTTGCAAATCGGAGTGATAGATTAGAATCTAGAGCCAACGGTACGTTTTCTATGTTAAACCATTACACCATTGAAAAACTGGTTACGTTTGCAATCGAAAGAAAAATGACTATAGTTGAAGAGGTAATGGCCCCTAAACTATGTTCTGGGATGAAAGTTACAGCTTCAGTGAAATCCGTTTGCAAATCGGAGTGATAGATTAGAATCTAGAGCCAACGGTACGTTTTCTATGTTAAACCATTACACCATTGAAAAACTGGTTACGTTTGCAATAGAAAGAAAAATGACTATAGTTGAAGAGGTAATGGCCCCTAAACTATATTCTGGGATGAAAAATACAGCTTCAGTGAATTCCGTTTGCAAATCGGAGTGATAGATTAGAATCTAGAGCCAACGGTACGTTTTCTATGTTAAACCATTACACCATTGAAAAACTGGTTACGTTTGCAATCGAAAGAAAAATGACTATAGTTGAAGAGGTAATGGCCCCTAAACTATGTTCTGGGATGAAAGTTACAGCTTCAGTGAAATCCGTTTGCAAATCGGAGTGATAGATTAGAATCTAGAGCCAACGGTACGTTTTCTATGTTAAACCATTACACCATTGAAAAACTGGTTACGTTTGCAATCGAAAGAAAAATGACTATAGTTGAAGAGGTAATGGCCCCTAAACTATGTTCTGGGATGAAAAATACAGCTTCAGTGAAATCCGTTTGCAAATCGGAGTGATAGATTAGAATCTAGAGCCAACGGTACGTTTTCTATGTTAAACCATTACACCATTGAAAAACTGGTTACGTTTGCAATCGAAAGAAAAATGACTATAGTTGAAGAGGTAATGGCCCCTAAACTATGTTCTGGGATGAAAAATACAGCTTCAGTGAAATCCGTTTGCAAATCGGAGTGATAGATTAGAATCTAGAGCCAACGGTACGTTTTCTATGTTAAACCAAGTACAATAATTTTTATTGAAGTTTTACATAACAAGTTATTACATTACAGGCATTAGTGATTATGTATTCGTATTTGTACAGCTATATAAATGAATACAGTATAACAGTTAACAACAAATCTGTAGTACAGAAATTTATATAACAGATAAATAAGAAGAATAATAGTCTGGTTAGAGGGTAGGTAGGAGTTATGCAGGAGTATTTTATTGGTGTGGAGTTGATATGAGGTGGTAGAAGGAGGTTTGGATGCAGATTGTAAGGTGTAAGTTGAGTGGACCACTGTGTGTGGAAATCCGCTACCAGCGCAGGAGTTCACGCACAGTCCCTGAGACTGCATTTCCGTTTTTTTGGAAATATGTCTGATTTTACCAGTTCTCCACCTAGGTGTGGATATTTCCCAGTGAGGGAGTAAGCAAGTACCTGAGATTGAGGGTATCTAACCAGATGGTAAATGTATTCTAACCGGGTTTGGTTGGAAAGAAATAGAGCTGGTGAGAAGTCTGATGTGAGGTTAACTTATCACATAACCTATATATTGTTTAAAGTAATTGAAACTATGTTTAACCTACAGATAGGAATAACAGAAAGATCTCTTGGATCTGTACTCATTTCTTTATGATATCTAAACCTATAATGCTAAGAGTTTAATAATTATTAATTTTGTCAAAAAGAATAATCAAATTTTGACGTAACCACGTTTAAATGACATATCTCTGTTTTGTCTAGGCGATGCTTTAAATTACTTCCATAGTTACTAAGGTAGGAATTCTGTATTCCCTAGGATACTGTAGTTCAACCACAGCTCCAGCAGTGAAGAAAGCTGTGTAACAGATCCGTCAAGGATCCTCTCGACCTGGAAAATGGGGGATTTTAACCACCCTACAGAGATTCCAGGGAGCGGATCCTCAACTAAGGAGTCTCATAAGTCTACCAGAGCTGCAGTGTTTCGTCCAGGTAGGAGAAAGGGAAGAAGAAGATTCCTAACTGACTAACTAACAGTTGTTATGACTCCAATTGTGTATGAGTAGCTGTCATATCAGTTATTTTTGTTGTATATACTACATCTAAAACTAAACTACACATCAAACTATGTACAATTAGAATGTCCCGATTGTGTTTCCAGAGCAAGAGAAATCTACCTATATTAAGATAAGTGAGCAACAGAGCCTTACCTGCGAGGATCCCCTTAGCACATTAAAGTCATACATGAGAGTTTTTCTATGTTAAACCATTACACCATTGAAAAACTGGTTACGTTTGCAATCGAAAGAAAAATGACTATAGTTGAAGAGCTAATGGCCCCTAAACTATGTTCTGGGATGAAAGTTACAGCTTCAGTGAAATCCGTTTGCAAATCGGAGTGATAGATTAGAATCTAGAGCCAACGGTACGTTTTCTATGTTAAACCATTACACCATTGAAAAACTGGTTACGTTTGCAATCGAAAGAAAAATGACTATAGTTGAAGAGGTAATGGCCCCTAAACTATGTTCTGGGATGAAAGTTACAGCTTCAGTGAAATCCGTTTGCAAATCGGAGTGATAGATTAGAATCTAGAGCCAACGGTACGTTTTCTATGTTAAACCATTACAGCATTGAAAAACTGGTTACGTTTGCAATCGAAAGAAAAATGACTATAGTTGAAGAGGTAATGGCCCCTAAACTATGTTCTGGGATGAAAAATACAGCTTCAGTGAATTCCGTTTGCAAATCGGAGTAATAGATTAGAATCTAGAGCCAACGGTACGTTTTCTATGTTAAACCATTACACCATTGAAAAACTGGTTACGTTTGCAATCGAAAGAAAAATGACTATAGTTGAAGAGGTAATGGCCCCTAAACTATGTTCTGGGATGAAAGTTACAGCTTCAGTGAAATCCGTTTGCAAATCGGAGTGATAGATTAGAATCTAGAGCCAACGGTACGTTTTCTATGTTAAACCATTACAGCATTGAAAAACTGGTTACGTTTGCAATCGAAAGAAAAATGACTATAGTTGAAGAGGTAATGGCCCCTAAACTATGTTCTGGGATGAAAGTTACAGCTTCAGTGAAATCCGTTTGCAAATCGGAGTGATAGATTAGAATCTAGAGCCGACGGTACGTTTTCTATGTTAAACCATTACACCATTGAAAAACTGGTTACGTTTGCAATCGAAAGAAAAATGACTATAGTTGAAGAGGTAATGGCCCCTAAACTATATTCTGGGATGAAAAATACAGCTTCAGTGAATTCCGTTTGCAAATCGGAGTGATAGATTAGAATCTAGAGCCAACGGTACGTTTTCTATGTTAAACCATTACACCATTGAAAAACTGGTTACGTTTGCAATCGAAAGAAAAATGACTATAGTTGAAGAGGTAATGGCCCCTAAACTATGTTCTGGGATGAAAGTTACAGCTTCAGTGAAATCCGTTTGCAAATCGGAGTGATAGATTAGAATCTAGAGCCAACGGTACGTTTTCTATGTTAAACCATTACACCATTGAAAAACTGGTTACGTTTGCAATCGAAAGAAAAATGACTATAGTTGAAGAGGTAATGGCCCCTAAACTATGTTCTGGGATGAAAAATACAGCTTCAGTGAAATCCGTTTGCAAATCGGAGTGATAGATTAGAATCTAGAGCCAACGGTACGTTTTCTATGTTAAACCATTACACCATTGAAAAACTGGTTACGTTTGCAATCGAAAGAAAAATGACTATAGTTGAAGAGGTAATGGCCCCTAAACTATGTTCTGCGATGAAAGTTACAGCTTCAGTGAAATCCGTTTGCAAATCGGAGTGATAGATTAGAATCTAGAGCCAACGGTACGTTTTCTATGTTAAACCATTACACCATTGAAAAACTGGTTACGTTTGCAATCGAAAGAAAAATGACTATAGTTGAAGAGGTAATGGCCCCTAAACTATGTTCTGGGATGAAAAATACAGCTTCAGTGAAATCCGTTTGCAAATCGGAGTGATAGATTAGAATCTAGAGCCAACGGTACGTTTTCTATGTTAAACCATTACACCATTGAAAAACTGGTTACGTTTGCAATCGAAAGAAAAATGACTATAGTTGAAGAGGTAATGGCCCCTAAACTATGTTCTGGGATGAAAGTTACAGCTTCAGTGAAATCCGTTTGCAAATCGGAGTGATAGATTAGAATCTAGAGCCAACGGTACGTTTTCTATGTTAAACCATTACACCATTGAAAAACTGGTTACGTTTGCAATCGAAAGAAAAATGACTATAGTTGAAGAGGTAATGGCCCCTAAACTATGTTCTGGGATGAAAGTTACAGCTTCAGTGAAATCCGTTTGCAAATCGGAGTGATAGATTAGAATCTAGAGCCAACGGTACGTTTTCTATGTTATACCATTATAGCATTGAAAAACTGGTTACGTTTGCAATCGAAAGAAAAATGACTTTAGTTGAAGAGGTAATGGCCCCTAAACTATGTTCTGGGATGAAAAATACAGCTTCAGTGAATTCCGTTTGCAAATCGGAGTAATAGATTAGAATCTAGAGCCAACGGTACGTTTTCTATGTTAAACCATTACACCATTGAAAAACTGGTTACGTTTGCAATCGAAAGAAAAATGACTATAGTTGAAGAGGTAATGGCCCCTAAACTATGTTCTGGGATGAAAGTAACAGCTTCAGTGAATTCCGTTTGCAAATCGGAGTGATAGATTAGAATCTAGAGCCAACGGTACGTTTTCTATGTTAAACCATTACACCATTGAAAAACTGGTTACGTTTGCAATCGAAAGAAAAATGACTATAGTTGAAGAGGTAATGGCCCCTAAACTATGTTCTGGGATGAAAGTTACAGCTTCAGTGAAATCCGTTTGCAAATCGGAGTGATAGATTAGAATCTAGAGCCAACGGTACGTTTTCTATGTTAAACCATTACACCATTGAAAAACTGGTTACGTTTGCAATCGAAAGAAAAATGACTATAGTTGAAGAGGTAATGGCCCCTAAACTATGTTCTGGGATGAAAGTTACAGCTTCAGTGAAATCCGTTTGCAAATCGGAGTGATAGATTAGAATCTAGAGCCAACGGTACGTTTTCTATGTTAAACCATTACAGCATTGAAAAACTGGTTACGTTTGCAATCGAAAGAAAAATGACTTTAGTTGAAGAGGTAATGGCCCCTAAACTATGTTCTGGGATGAAAAATACAGCTTCAGTGAATTCCGTTTGCAAATCGGAGTAATAGATTAGAATCTAGAGCCAACGGTACGTTTTCTATGTTAAACCATTACACCATTGAAAAACTGGTTACGTTTGCAATCGAAAGAAAAATGACTATAGTTGAAGAGGTAATGGCCCCTAAACTATGTTCTGGGATGAAAGTTCAGCTTCAGTGAATTCCGTTTGCAAATCGGAGTGATGGATTAGAATCTAGAGCCAACGGTACGTTTTCTATGTTAAACCATTACACCATTGAAAAACTGGTTACGTTTGCAATCGAAAGAAAAATGACTATAGTTGAAGAGGTAATGGCCCCTAAACTATGTTCTGGGATGAAAGTTACAGCTTCAGTGAAATCCGTTTGCAAATCGGAGTGATAGATTAGAATCTAGAGCCAACGGTACGTTTTCTATGTTAAACCATTACACCATTGAAAAACTGGTTACGTTTGCAATCGAAAGAAAAATGACTATAGTTGAAGAGGTAATGGCCCCTAAACTATGTTCTGGGATGAAAAATACAGCTTCAGTGAAATCCGTTTGCAAATCGGAGTGATAGATTAGAATCTAGAGCCAACGGTACGTTTTCTATGTTAAACCATTACACCATTGAAAAACTGGTTATGTTTGCAATCGAAAGAAAAATGACTATAGTTGAAGAGGTAATGGCCCCTAAACTATGTTCTGGGATGAAAGTAACAGCTTCAGTGAATTCCGTTTGCAAATCGGAGTGATAGATTAGAATCTAGAGCCAACGGTACGTTTTCTATGTTAAACCATTACACCATTGAAAAACTGGTTACGTTTGCAATCGAAAGAAAAATGACTATAGTTGAAGAGGTAATGGCCCCTAAACTATGTTCTGGGATGAAAGTTACAGCTTCAGTGAAATCCGTTTGCAAATCGGAGTGATAGATTAGAATCTAGAGCCAACGGTACGTTTTCTATGTTAAACCATTACACCATTGAAAAACTGGTTACGTTTGCAATAGAAAGAAAAATGACTATAGTTGAAGAGGTAATGGCCCCTAAACTATATTCTGGGATGAAAAATACAGCTTCAGTGAATTCCGTTTGCAAATCGGAGTGATAGATTAGAATCTAGAGCCAACGGTACGTTTTCTATGTTAAACCATTACACCATTGAAAAACTGGTTACGTTTGCAATCGAAAGAAAAATGACTATAGTTGAAGAGGTAATGGCCCCTAAACTATGTTCTGGGATGAAAGTTACAGCTTCAGTGAAATCCGTTTGCAAATCGGAGTGATAGATTAGAATCTAGAGCCAACGGTACGTTTTCTATGTTAAACCATTACACCATTGAAAAACTGGTTACGTTTGCAATCGAAAGAAAAATGACTATAGTTGAAGAGGTAATGGCCCCTAAACTATGTTCTGGGATGAAAAATACAGCTTCAGTGAAATCCGTTTGCAAATCGGAGTGATAGATTAGAATCTAGAGCCAACGGTACGTTTTCTATGTTAAACCATTACACCATTGAAAAACTGGTTACGTTTGCAATCGAAAGAAAAATGACTATAGTTGAAGAGGTAATGGCCCCTAAACTATGTTCTGGGATGAAAAATACAGCTTCAGTGAAATCCGTTTGCAAATCGGAGTGATAGATTAGAATCTAGAGCCAACGGTACGTTTTCTATGTTAAACCAAGTACAATAATTTTTATTGAAGTTTTACATAACAAGTTATTACATTACAGGCATTAGTGATTATGTATTCGTATTTGTACAGCTATATAAATGAATACAGTATAACAGTTAACAACAAATCTGTAGTACAGAAATTTATATAACAGATAAATAAGAAGAATAATAGTCTGGTTAGAGGGTAGGTAGGAGTTATGCAGGAGTATTTTATTGGTGTGGAGTTGATATGAGGTGGTAGAAGGAGGTTTGGATGCAGATTGTAAGGTGTAAGTTGAGTGGACCACTGTGTGTGGAAATCCGCTACCAGCGCAGGAGTTCACGCACAGTCCCTGAGACTGCATTTCCGTTTTTTTGGAAATATGTCTGATTTTACCAGTTCTCCACCTAGGTGTGGATATTTCCCAGTGAGGGAGTAAGCAAGTACCTGAGATTGAGGGTATCTAACCAGATGGTAAATGTATTCTAACCGGGTTTGGTTGGAAAGAAATAGAGCTGGTGAGAAGTCTGATGTGAGGTTAACTTATCACATAACCTATATATTGTTTAAAGTAATTGAAACTATGTTTAACCTACAGATAGGAATAACAGAAAGATCTCTTGGATCTGTACTCATTTCTTTATGATATCTAAACCTATAATGCTAAGAGTTTAATAATTATTAATTTTGTCAAAAAGAATAATCAAATTTTGACGTAACCACGTTTAAATGACATATCTCTGTTTTGTCTAGGCGATGCTTTAAATTACTTCCATAGTTACTAAGGTAGGAATTCTGTATTCCCTAGGATACTGTAGTTCAACCACAGCTCCAGCAGTGAAGAAAGCTGTGTAACAGATCCGTCAAGGATCCTCTCGACCTGGAAAATGGGGGATTTTAACCACCCTACAGAGATTCCAGGGAGCGGATCCTCAACTAAGGAGTCTCATAAGTCTACCAGAGCTGCAGTGTTTCGTCCAGGTAGGAGAAAGGGAAGAAGAAGATTCCTAACTGACTAACTAACAGTTGTTATGACTCCAATTGTGTATGAGTAGCTGTCATATCAGTTATTTTTGTTGTATATACTACATCTAAAACTAAACTACACATCAAACTATGTACAATTAGAATGTCCCGATTGTGTTTCCAGAGCAAGAGAAATCTACCTATATTAAGATAAGTGAGCAACAGAGCCTTACCTGCGAGGATCCCCTTAGCACATTAAAGTCATACATGAGAGTTTTTCTATGTTAAACCATTACACCATTGAAAAACTGGTTACGTTTGCAATCGAAAGAAAAATGACTATAGTTGAAGAGCTAATGGCCCCTAAACTATGTTCTGGGATGAAAGTTACAGCTTCAGTGAAATCCGTTTGCAAATCGGAGTGATAGATTAGAATCTAGAGCCAACGGTACGTTTTCTATGTTAAACCATTACACCATTGAAAAACTGGTTACGTTTGCAATCGAAAGAAAAATGACTATAGTTGAAGAGGTAATGGCCCCTAAACTATGTTCTGGGATGAAAGTTACAGCTTCAGTGAAATCCGTTTGCAAATCGGAGTGATAGATTAGAATCTAGAGCCAACGGTACGTTTTCTATGTTAAACCATTACAGCATTGAAAAACTGGTTACGTTTGCAATCGAAAGAAAAATGACTATAGTTGAAGAGGTAATGGCCCCTAAACTATGTTCTGGGATGAAAAATACAGCTTCAGTGAATTCCGTTTGCAAATCGGAGTAATAGATTAGAATCTAGAGCCAACGGTACGTTTTCTATGTTAAACCATTACACCATTGAAAAACTGGTTACGTTTGCAATCGAAAGAAAAATGACTATAGTTGAAGAGGTAATGGCCCCTAAACTATGTTCTGGGATGAAAGTAACAGCTTCAGTGAATTCCGTTTGCAAATCGGAGTGATAGATTAGAATCTAGAGCCAACGGTACGTTTTCTATGTTAAACCATTACACCATTGAAAAACTGGTTACGTTTGCAATCGAAAGAAAAATGACTATAGTTGAAGAGGTAATGGCCCCTAAACTATGTTCTGGGATGAAAGTTACAGCTTCAGTGAAATCCGTTTGCAAATCGGAGTGATAGATTAGAATCTAGAGCCAACGGTACGTTTTCTATGTTAAACCATTACACCATTGAAAAACTGGTTACGTTTGCAATCGAAAGAAAAATGACTATAGTTGAAGAGGTAATGGCCCCTAAACTATGTTCTGGGATGAAAAATACAGCTTCAGTGAAATCCGTTTGCAAATCGGAGTGATAGATTAGAATCTAGAGCCAACGGTACGTTTTCTATGTTAAACCATTACACCATTGAAAAACTGGTTACGTTTGCAATCGAAAGAAAAATGACTATAGTTGAAGAGGTAATGGCCCCTAAACTATGTTCTGGGATGAAAAATACAGCTTCAGTGAAATCCGTTTGCAAATCGGAGTGATAGATTAGAATCTAGAGCCAACGGTATGTTTTCTATGTTAAACCATTACACCATTGAAAAACTGGTTACGTTTGCAATCAAAAGAAAAATGACTATAGTTGAAGAGGTAATGGCCCCTAAACTATGTTCTGGGATTAAAGTTACAGCTTCAGTGAAATCCGTTTGCAAATCGGAGTGATAGATTAGAATCTAGAGCCAACGGTACGTTTTCTATGTTAAACCATTACACCATTGAAAAACTGGTTACGTTTGCAATCGAAAGAAAAATGACTATAGTTGAAGAGGTAATGGCCCCTAAACTATGTTCTGGGATGAAAACTACAGCTTCAGTGAATTCCGTTTGTAAATCGGAGTGATAGATTAGAATCTAGAGCCAACGGTACGTTTTCTATGTTAAACCATTACACCATTGAAAAACTGGTTACGTTTGCAATCGAAAGAAAAATGACTATAGTTGAAGAGGTAATGGCCCCTAAACTATGTTCTGGGATGAAAGTTACAGCTTCAGTGAAATCCGTTTGCAAATCGGAGTGATAGATTAGAATCTAGAGCCAACGGTACGTTTTCTATGTTAAACCATTACACCATTGAAAAACTGGTTACGTTTGCAATCGAAAGAAAAATGACTATAGTTGAAGAGGTAATGGCCCCTAAACTATGTTCTGGGATGAAAAATACAGCTTCAGTGAAATCCGTTTGCAAATCGGAGTGATAGATTAGAATCTAGAGCCAACGGTACGTTTTCTATGTTAAACCATTACACCATTGAAAAACTGGTTACGTTTGCAATCGAAAGAAAAATGACTATAGTTGAAGAGGTAATGGCCCCTAAACTATGTTCTGGGATGAAAGTTACAGCTTCAGTGAAATCCGTTTGCAAATCGGAGTGATAGATTAGAATCTAGAGCCAACGGTACGTTTTCTATGTTAAACCATTACAGCATTGAAAAACTGGTTACGTTTGCAATCGAAAGAAAAATGACTATAGTTGAAGAGGTAATGGCCC
Organism: Hyperolius riggenbachi; assembly: GCF_040937935.1. Classification (NCBI taxonomy): domain Eukaryota; kingdom Metazoa; phylum Chordata; class Amphibia; order Anura; family Hyperoliidae; genus Hyperolius; species Hyperolius riggenbachi. Next base: position 69,359 of record NW_027152522.1, on the reverse strand, counting down.
CTAAACTATGTTCTGGGATGAAAGTTACAGCTTCAGTGAAATCCGTTTGCAAATCGGAGTGATAGATTAGAATCTAGAGCCAACGGTACGTTTTCTATGTTAAACCATTACACCATTGAAAAACTGGTTACGTTTGCAATCGAAAGAAAAATGACTATAGTTGAAGAGGTAATGGCCCCTAAACTATATTCTGGGATGAAAAATACAGCTTCAGTGAATTCCGTTTGCAAATCGGAGTGATAGATTAGAATCTAGAGCCAACGGTACGTTTTCTATGTTAAACCATTACACCATTGAAAAACTGGTTACGTTTGCAATCGAAAGAAAAATGACTATAGTTGAAGAGGTAATGGCCCCTAAACTATGTTCTGGGATGAAAGTTACAGCTTCAGTGAAATCCGTTTGCAAATCGGAGTGATAGATTAGAATCTAGAGCCAACGGTACGTTTTCTATGTTAAACCATTACACCATTGAAAAACTGGTTACGTTTGCAATCGAAAGAAAAATGACTATAGTTGAAGAGGTAATGGCCCCTAAACTATGTTCTGGGATGAAAAATACAGCTTCAGTGAAATCCGTTTGCAAATCGGAGTGATAGATTAGAATCTAGAGCCAACGGTACGTTTTCTATGTTAAACCATTACACCATTGAAAAACTGGTTACGTTTGCAATCGAAAGAAAAATGACTATAGTTGAAGAGGTAATGGCCCCTAAACTATGTTCTGGGATGAAAACTACAGCTTCAGTGAATTCCGTTTGTAAATCGGAGTGATAGATTAGAATCTAGAGCCAACGGTACGTTTTCTATGTTAAACCATTACACCATTGAAAAACTGGTTACGTTTGCAATCGAAAGAAAAATGACTATAGTTGAAGAGGTAATGGCCCCTAAACTATGTTCTGGGATGAAAGTTACAGCTTCAGTGAAATCCGTTTGCAAATCGGAGTGATAGATTAGAATCTAGAGCCAACGGTACGTTTTCTATGTTAAACCATTACACCATTGAAAAACTGGTTACGTTTGCAATCGAAAGAAAAATGACTATAGTTGAAGAGGTAATGGCCCCTAAACTATGTTCTCGGATGAAAAATACAGCTTCAGTGAAATCCGTTTGCAAATCGGAGTGATAGATTAGAATCTAGAGCCAACGGTACGTTTTCTATGTTAAACCATTACACCATTGAAAAACTGGTTACGTTTGCAATCGAAAGAAAAATGACTATAGTTGAAGAGGTAATGGCCCCTAAACTATGTTCTGGGATGAAAGTTACAGCTTCAGTGAAATCCGTTTGCAAATCGGAGTGATAGATTAGAATCTAGAGCCAACGGTACGTTTTCTATGTTAAACCATTACAGCATTGAAAAACTGGTTACGTTTGCAATCGAAAGAAAAATGACTATAGTTGAAGAGGTAATGGCCCCTAAACTATGTTCTGGGATGAAAGTTACAGCTTCAGTGAAATCCGTTTGCAAATCGGAGTGATAGATTAGAATCTAGAGCCAACGGTACGTTTTCTATGTTAAACCATTACACCATTGAAAAACTGGTTACGTTTGCAATCGAAAGAAAAATGACTATAGTTGAAGAGGTAATGGCCCCTAAACTATATTCTGGGATGAAAAATACAGCTTCAGTGAATTCCGTTTGCAAATCGGAGTGATAGATTAGAATCTAGAGCCAACGGTACGTTTTCTATGTTAAACCATTACACCATTGAAAAACTGGTTACGTTTGCAATCGAAAGAAAAATGACTATAGTTGAAGAGGTAATGGCCCCTAAACTATGTTCTGGGATGAAAGTTACAGCTTCAGTGAAATCCGTTTGCAAATCGGAGTGATAGATTAGAATCTAGAGCCAACGGTACGTTTTCTATGTTAAACCATTACACCATTGAAAAACTGGTTACGTTTGCAATCGAAAGAAAAATGACTATAGTTGAAGAGGTAATGGCCCCTAAACTATGTTCTGGGATGAAAAATACAGCTTCAGTGAAATCCGTTTGCAAATCGGAGTGATAGATTAGAATCTAGAGCCAACGGTACGTTTTCTATGTTAAACCATTACACCATTGAAAAACTGGTTACGTTTGCAATCGAAAGAAAAATGACTATAGTTGAAGAGGTAATGGCCCCTAAACTATGTTCTGGGATGAAAAATACAGCTTCAGTGAAATCCGTTTGCAAATCGGAGTGATAGATTAGAATCTAGAGCCAACGGTACGTTTTCTATGTTAAACCATTACACCATTGAAAAACTGGTTACGTTTGCAATCGAAAGAAAAATGACTATAGTTGAAGAGGTAATGGCCCCTAAACTATGTTCTGGGATGAAAGTTACAGCTTCAGTGAAATCCGTTTGCAAATCGGAGTGATAGATTAGAATCTAGAGCCAACGGTACGTTTTCTATGTTAAACCATTACACCATTGAAAATCTGGTTACGTTTGCAATCGAAAGAAAAATGACTATAGTTGAAGAGGTAATGGCCCCTAAACTATGTTCTGGGATGAAAAATACAGCTTCAGTGAAATCCGTTTGCAAATCGGAGTGATAGATTAGAATCTAGAGCCAACGGTACGTTTTCTATGTTAAACCATTACACCATTGAAAAACTGGTTACGTTTGCAATCGAAAGAAAAATGACTATAGTTGAAGAGCTAATGGCCCCTAAACTATGTTCTGGGATGAAAAATACAGCTTCAGTGAAATCCGTTTGCAAATCGGAGTGATAGATTAGAATCTAGAGCCAACGGTACGTTTTCTATGTTAAACCATTACACCATTGAAAAACTGGTTACGTTTGCAATCGAAAGAAAAATGACTATAGTTGAAGAGGTAATGGCCCCTAAACTATGTTCTGGGATGAAAGTTACAGCTTCAGTGAAATCCGTTTGCAAATCGGAGTGATAGATTAGAATCTAGAGCCAACGGTACGTTTTCTATGTTAAACCATTACACCATTGAAAAACTGGTTATGTTTGCAATCGAAAGAAAAATGACTATAGTTGAAGAGGTAATGGCCCCTAAACTATGTTCTGGGATGAAAGTTACAGCTTCAGTGAAATCCGTTTGCAAATCGGAGTGATAGATTAGAATCTAGAGCCAACGGTACGTTTTCTATGTTAAACCATTACACCATTGAAAAACTGGTTACGTTTGCAATCGAAAGAAAAATGACTATAGTTGAAGAGGTAATGGCCCCTAAACTATGTTCTGGGATGAAAAATACAGCTTCAGTGAATTCCGTTTGCAAATCGGAGTGATAGATTAGAATCTAGAGCCAACGGTACGTTTTCTATGTTAAACCATTACACCATTGAAAAACTGGTTACGTTTGCAATCGAAAGAAAAATGACTATAGTTGAAGAGGTAATGGCCCCTAAACTATGTTCTGGGATGAAAGTTACAGCTTCAGTGAAATCCGTTTGCAAATCGGAGTGATAGATTAGAATCTAGAGCCAACGGTACGTTTTCTATGTTAAACCATTACACCATTGAAAAACTGGTTACGTTTGCAATCGAAAGAAAAATGACTATAGTTGAAGAGGTAATGGCCCCTAAACTATGTTCTGGGATGAAAGTTACAGCTTCAGTGAAATCCGTTTGCAAATCGGAGTGATAGATTAGAATCTAGAGCCAACGGTACGTTTTCTATGTTAAACCATTACACCATTGAAAAACTGGTTACGTTTGCAATCGAAAGAAAAATGACTATAGTTGAAGAGGTAATGGCCCCTAAACTATGTTCTGGGATGAAAAATACAGCTTCAGTGAAATCCGTTTGCAAATCGGAGTGATAGATTAGAATCTAGAGCCAACGGTACGTTTTCTATGTTAAACCATTACACCATTGAAAAACTGGTTACGTTTGCAATCGAAAGAAAAATGACTATAGTTGAAGAGGTAATGGCCCCTAAACTATGTTCTGGGATGAAAGTTACAGCTTCAGTGAAATCCGTTTGCAAATCGGAGTGATAGATTAGAATCTAGAGCCAACGGTACGTTTTCTATGTTAAACCATTACACCATTGAAAAACTGGTTACGTTTGCAATCGAAAGAAAAATGACTATAGTTGAAGAGGTAATGGCCCCTAAACTATGTTCTGGGATGAAAAATACAGCTTCAGTGAATTCCGTTTGCAAATCGGAGTGATAGATAAGAATCTAGAGCCAACGGTACGTTTTCTATGTTAAACCATTACACCATTGAAAAACTGGTTACGTTTGCAATCGAAAGAAAAATGACTATAGTTGAAGAGGTAATGGCCCCTAAACTATGTTCTGGGATGAAAGTTACAGCTTCAGTGAAATCCGTTTGCAAATCGGAGTGATAGATTAGAATCTAGAGCCAACGGTACGTTTTCTATGTTAAACCATTACACCATTGAAAAACTGGTTACGTTTGCAATCGAAAGAAAAATGACTATAGTTGAAGAGGTAATGGCCCCTAAACTATGTTCTGGGATGAAAAATACAGCTTCAGTGAAATCCGTTTGCAAATCGGAGTGATAGATTAGAATCTAGAGCCAACGGTACGTTTTCTATGTTAAACCATTACACCATTGAAAAACTGGTTACGTTTGCAATCGAAAGAAAAATGACTATAGTTGAAGAGCTAATGGCCCCTAAACTATGTTCTGGGATGAAAAATACAGCTTCAGTGAAATCCGTTTGCAAATCGGAGTGATAGATTAGAATCTAGAGCCAACGGTACGTTTTCTATGTTAAACCATTACACCATTGAAAAACTGGTTACGTTTGCAATCGAAAGAAAAATGACTATAGTTGAAGAGGTAATGGCCCCTAAACTATGTTCTGGGATGAAAAATACAGCTTCAGTGAATTCCGTTTGCAAATCGGAGTGATAGATTAGAATCTAGAGCCAACGGTACGTTTTCTATGTTAAACCATTACACCATTGAAAAACTGGTTACGTTTGCAATCGAAAGAAAAATGACTATAGTTGAAGAGGTAATGGCCCCTAAACTATGTTCTGGGATGAAAGTTACAGCTTCAGTGAAATCCGTTTGCAAATCGGAGTGATAGATTAGAATCTAGAGCCAACGGTACGTTTTCTATGTTAAACCATTACACCATTGAAAAACTGGTTACGTTTGCAATCGAAAGAAAAATGACTATAGTTGAAGAGGTAATGGCCCCTAAACTATGTTCTGGGATGAAAGTTACAGCTTCAGTGAAATCCGTTTGCAAATCGGAGTGATAGATTAGAATCTAGAGCCAACGGTACGTTTTCTATGTTAAACCATTACACCATTGAAAAACTGGTTACGTTTGCAATCGAAAGAAAAATGACTATAGTTGAAGAGGTAATGGCCCCTAAACTATGTTCTGGGATGAAAGTTACAGCTTCAGTGAAATCCGTTTGCAAATCGGAGTGATAGATTAGAATCTAGAGCCAACGGTACGTTTTCTATGTTAAACCATTACACCATTGAAAAACTGGTTACGTTTGCAATCGAAAGAAAAATGACTATAGTTGAAGAGGTAATGGCCCCTAAACTATGTTCTGGGATGAAAGTTACAGCTTCAGTGAAATCCGTTTGCAAATCGGAGTGATAGATTAGAATCTAGAGCCAACGGTACGTTTTCTATGTTAAACCATTACACCATTGAAAAACTGGTTACGTTTGCAATCGAAAGAAAAATGACTATAGTTGAAGAGGTAATGGCCCCTAAACTATGTTCTGGGATGAAAAATGCAGCTTCAGTGAATTCCGTTTGCAAATCGGAGTGATAGATTAGAATCTAGAGCCAACGGTACGTTTTCTATGTTAAACCATTACACCATTGAAAAACTGGTTACGTTTGCAATCGAAAGAAAAATGACTATAGTTGAAGAGGTAATGGCCCCTAAACTATGTTCTGGGATGAAAGTTACAGCTTCAGTGAAATCCGTTTGCAAATCGGAGTGATAGATTAGAATCTAGAGCCAACGGTACGTTTTCTATGTTAAACCATTACACCATTGAAAAACTGGTTACGTTTGCAATCGAAAGAAAAATGACTATAGTTGAAGAGGTAATGGCCCCTAAACTATGTTCTGGGATGAAAGTTACAGCTTCAGTGAAATCCGTTTGCAAATCGGAGTGATAGATTAGAATCTAGAGCCAACGGTACGTTTTCTATGTTAAACCATTACACCATTGAAAAACTGGTTACGTTTGCAATCGAAAGAAAAATGACTATAGTTGAAGAGGTAATGGCCCCTAAACTATGTTCTGGGATGAAAGTTACAGCTTCAGTGAAATCCGTTTGCAAATCGGAGTGATAGATTAGAATCTAGAGCCAACGGTACGTTTTCTATGTTAAACCATTACACCATTGAAAAACTGGTTACGTTTGCAATCGAAAGAAAAATGACTATAGTTGAAGAGGTAATGGCCCCTAAACTATGTTCTGGGATGAAAGTTACAGCTTCAGTGAAATCCGTTTGCAAATCGGAGTGATAGATTAGAATCTAGAGCCAACGGTACGTTTTCTATGTTAAACCATTACACCATTGAAAAACTGGTTACGTTTGCAATCGAAAGAAAAATGACTATAGTTGAAGAGGTAATGGCCCCTAAACTATGTTCTGGGATGAAAAATACAGCTTCAGTGAATTCCGTTTGCAAATCGGAGTGATAGATTAGAATCTAGAGCCAACGGTACGTTTTCTATGTTAAACCATTACACCATTGAAAAACTGGTTACGTTTGCAATCGAAAGAAAAATGACTATAGTTGAAGAGGTAATGGCCCCTAAACTATGTTCTGGGATGAAAGTTACAGCTTCAGTGAAATCCGTTTGCAAATCGGAGTGATAGATTAGAATCTAGAGCCAACGGTACGTTTTCTATGTTAAACCATTACACCATTGAAAAACTGGTTACGTTTGCAATCGAAAGAAAAATGACTATAGTTGAAGAGGTAATGGCCCCTAAACTATGTTCTGGGATGAAAAATACAGCTTCAGTGAAATCCGTTTGCAAATCGGAGTGATAGATTAGAATCTAGAGCCAACGGTACGTTTTCTATGTTAAACCATTACACCATTGAAAAACTGGTTACGTTTGCAATCGAAAGAAAAATGACTATAGTTGAAGAGCTAATGGCCCCTAAACTATGTTCTGGGATGAAAAATACAGCTTCAGTGAAATCCGTTTGCAAATCGGAGTGATAGATTAGAATCTAGAGCCAACGGTACGTTTTCTATGTTAAACCATTACACCATTGAAAAACTGGTTACGTTTGCAATCGAAAGAAAAATGACTATAGTTGAAGAGGTAATGGCCCCTAAACTATGTTCTGGGATGAAAGTTACAGCTTCAGTGAAATCCGTTTGCAAATCGGAGTGATAGATTAGAATCTAGAGCCAACGGTACGTTTTCTATGTTAAACCATTACACCATTGAAAAACTGGTTACGTTTGCAATCGAAAGAAAAATGACTATAGTTGAAGAGCTAATGGCCCCTAAACTATGTTCTGGGATGAAAAATACAGCTTCAGTGAATTCCGTTTGCAAATCGGAGTGATAGATTAGAATCTAGAGCCAACGGTACGTTTTCTATGTTAAACCATTACACCATTGAAAAACTGGTTACGTTTGCAATCGAAAGAAAAATGACTATAGTTGAAGAGGTAATGGCCCCTAAACTATGTTCTGGGATGAAAGTTACAGCTTCAGTGAAATCCGTTTGCAAATCGGAGTGATAGATTAGAATCTAGAGCCAACGGTACGTTTTCTATGTTAAACCATTACACCATTGAAAAACTGGTTACGTTTGCAATCGAAAGAAAAATGACTATAGTTGAAGAGGTAATGGCCCCTAAACTATGTTCTGGGATGAAAAATACAGCTTCAGTGAAATCCGTTTGCAAATCGGAGTGATAGATTAGAATCTAGAGCCAACGGTACGTTTTCTATGTTAAACCATTACACCATTGAAAAACTGGTTACGTTTGCAATCGAAAGAAAAATGACTATAGTTGAAGAGCTAATGGCCCCTAAACTATGTTCTGGGATGAAAAATACAGCTTCAGTGAAATCCGTTTGCAAATCGGAGTGATAGATTAGAATCTAGAGCCAACGGTACGTTTTCTATGTTAAACCATTACACCATTGAAAAACTGGTTACGTTTGCAATCGAAAGAAAAATGACTATAGTTGAAGAGGTAATGGCCCCTAAACTATGTTCTGGGATGAAAGTTACAGCTTCAGTGAAATCCGTTTGCAAATCGGAGTGATAGATTAGAATCTAGAGCCAACGGTACGTTTTCTATGTTAAACCATTACACCATTGAAAAACTGGTTACGTTTGCAATCGAAAGAAAAATGACTATAGTTGAAGAGCTAATGGCCCCTAAACTATGTTCTGGGATGAAAAATACAGCTTCAGTGAATTCCGTTTGCAAATCGGAGTGATAGATTAGAATCTAGAGCCAACGGTACGTTTTCTATGTTAAACCATTACACCATTGAAAAACTGGTTACGTTTGCAATCGAAAGAAAAATGACTATAGTTGAAGAGGTAATGGCCCCTAAACTATGTTCTGGGATGAAAGTTACAGCTTCAGTGAAATCCGTTTGCAAATCGGAGTGATAGATTAGAATCTAGAGCCAACGGTACGTTTTCTATGTTAAACCATTACACCATTGAAAAACTGGTTACGTTTGCAATCGAAAGAAAAATGACTATAGTTGAAGAGGTAATGGCCCCTAAACTATGTTCTGGGATGAAAAATACAGCTTCAGTGAAATCCGTTTGCAAATCGGAGTGATAGATTAGAATCTAGAGCCAACGGTACGTTTTCTATGTTAAACCATTACACCATTGAAAAACTGGTTACGTTTGCAATCGAAAGAAAAATGACTATAGTTGAAGAGGTAATGGCCCCTAAACTATGTTCTGGGATGAAAGTTACAGCTTCAGTGAAATCCGTTTGCAAATCGGAGTGATAGATTAGAATCTAGAGCCAACGGTACGTTTTCTATGTTAAACCATTACACCATTGAAAAACTGGTTACGTTTGCAATCGAAAGAAAAATGACTATAGTTGAAGAGGTAATGGCCCCTAAACTATGTTCTGGGATGAAAGTTACAGCTTCAGTGAAATCCGTTTGCAAATCGGAGTGATAGATTAGAATCTAGAGCCAACGGTACGTTTTCTATGTTATACCATTATAGCATTGAAAAACTGGTTACGTTTGCAATCGAAAGAAAAATGACTTTAGTTGAAGAGGTAATGGCCCCTAAACTATGTTCTGGGATGAAAAATACAGCTTCAGTGAATTCCGTTTGCAAATCGGAGTAATAGATTAGAATCTAGAGCCAACGGTACGTTTTCTATGTTAAACCATTACACCATTGAAAAACTGGTTACGTTTGCAATCGAAAGAAAAATGACTATAGTTGAAGAGGTAATGGCCCCTAAACTATGTTCTGGGATGAAAGTAACAACTTCAGTGAATTCCGTTTGCAAATCGGAGTGATAGATTAGAATCTAGAGCCAACGGTACGTTTTCTATGTTAAACCATTACACCATTGAAAAACTGGTTACGTTTGCAATCGAAAGAAAAATGACTATAGTTGAAGAGGTAATGGCCCCTAAACTATGTTCTGGGATGAAAAATACAGCTTCAGTGAAATCCGTTTTCAAATCGGAGTGATAGATTAGAATCTAGAGCCAACGGTACGTTTTCTATGTTAAACCATTACACCATTGAAAAACTGGTTACGTTTGCAATCGAAAGAAAAATGACTATAGTTGAAGAGCTAATGGCCCCTAAACTATGTTCTGGGATGAAAAATACAGCTTCAGTGAAATCCGTTTGCAAATCGGAGTGATAGATTAGAATCTAGAGCCAACGGTACGTTTTCTATGTTAAACCATTACACCATTGAAAAACTGGTTACGTTTGCAATCGAAAGAAAAATGACTATAGTTGAAGAGGTAATGGCCCCTAAACTATGTTCTGGGATGAAAGTTACAGCTTCAGTGAAATCCGTTTGCAAATCGGAGTGATAGATTAAAATCTAGAGCCAACGGTACGTTTTCTATGTTAAACCATTACACCATTGAAAAACTGGTTACGTTTGCAATCGAAAGAAAAATGACTATAGTTGAAGAGGTAATGGCCCCTAAACTATGTTCTGGGATGAAAGTTACAGCTTCAGTGAAATCCGTTTGCAAATCGGAGTGATAGATTAGAATCTAGAGCCAACGGTACGTTTTCTATGTTAAACCATTACAGCATTGAAAAACTGGTTACGTTTGCAATCGAAAGAAAAATGACTTTAGTTGAAGAGGTAATGGCCCCTAAACTATGTTCTGGGATGAAAAATACAGCTTCAGTGAATTCCGTTTGCAAATCGGAGTAATAGATTAGAATCTAGAGCCAACGGTACGTTTTCTATGTTAAACCATTACACCATTGAAAAACTGGTTACGTTTGCAATCGAAAGAAAAATGACTATAGTTGAAGAGGTAATGGCCCCTAAACTATGTTCTGGGATGAAAGTTCAGCTTCAGTGAATTCCGTTTGCAAATCGGAGTGATGGATTAGAATCTAGAGCCAACGGTACGTTTTCTATGTTAAACCATTACACCATTGAAAAACTGGTTACGTTTGCAATCGAAAGAAAAATGACTATAGTTGAAGAGGTAATGGCCCCTAAACTATGTTCTGGGATGAAAGTTACAGCTTCAGTGAAATCCGTTTGCAAATCGGAGTGATAGATTAGAATCTAGAGCCAACGGTACGTTTTCTATGTTAAACCATTACACCATTGAAAAACTGGTTACGTTTGCAATCGAAAGAAAAATGACTATAGTTGAAGAGGTAATGGCCCCTAAACTATGTTCTGGGATGAAAAATACAGCTTCAGTGAAATCCGTTTGCAAATCGGAGTGATAGATTAGAATCTAGAGCCAACGGTACGTTTTCTATGTTAAACCATTACACCATTGAAAAACTGGTTACGTTTGCAATCGAAAGAAAAATGACTATAGTTGAAGAGGTAATGGCCCCTACACTATGTTCTGGGATGAAAGTTACAGCTTCAGTGAAATCCGTTTGCAAATCGGAGTGATAGATTAGAATCTAGAGCCAACGGTACGTTTTCTATGTTAAACCATTACACCATTGAAAAACTGGTTATGTTTGCAATCGAAAGAAAAATGACTATAGTTGAAGAGGTAATGGCCCCTAAACTATGTTCTGGGATGAAAGTTACAGCTTCAGTGAAATCCGTTTGCAAATCGGAGTGATAGATTAGAATCTAGAGCCAACGGTACGTTTTCTATGTTAAACCATTACAGCATTGAAAAACTGGTTACGTTTGCAATCGAAAGAAAAATGACTTTAGTTGAAGAGGTAATGGCCCCTAAACTATGTTCTGGGATGAAAAATACAGCTTCAGTGAATTCCGTTTGCAAATCGGAGTAATAGATTAGAATCTAGAGCCAACGGTACGTTTTCTATGTTAAACCATTACACCATTGAAAAACTGGTTATGTTTGCAATCGAAAGAAAAATGACTATAGTTGAAGAGGTAATGGCCCCTAAACTATGTTCTGGGATGAAAGTAACAGCTTCAGTGAATTCCGTTTGCAAATCGGAGTGATAGATTAGAATCTAGAGCCAACGGTACGTTTTCTATGTTAAACCATTACACCATTGAAAAACTGGTTACGTTTGCAATCGAAAGAAAAATGACTATAGTTGAAGAGGTAATGGCCCCTAAACTATGTTCTGGGATGAAAGTTACAGCTTCAGTGAAATCCGTTTGCAAATCGGAGTGATAGATTAGAATCTAGAGCCAACGGTACGTTTTCTATGTTAAACCATTACACCATTGAAAAACTGGTTACGTTTGCAATAGAAAGAAAAATGACTATAGTTGAAGAGGTAATGGCCCCTAAACTATATTCTGGGATGAAAAATACAGCTTCAGTGAATTCCGTTTGCAAATCGGAGTGATAGATTAGAATCTAGAGCCAACGGTACGTTTTCTATGTTAAACCATTACACCATTGAAAAACTGGTTACGTTTGCAATCGAAAGAAAAATGACTATAGTTGAAGAGGTAATGGCCCCTAAACTATGTTCTGGGATGAAAGTTACAGCTTCAGTGAAATCCGTTTGCAAATCGGAGTGATAGATTAGAATCTAGAGCCAACGGTACGTTTTCTATGTTAAACCATTACACCATTGAAAAACTGGTTACGTTTGCAATCGAAAGAAAAATGACTATAGTTGAAGAGGTAATGGCCCCTAAACTATGTTCTGGGATGAAAAATACAGCTTCAGTGAAATCCGTTTGCAAATCGGAGTGATAGATTAGAATCTAGAGCCAACGGTACGTTTTCTATGTTAAACCATTACACCATTGAAAAACTGGTTACGTTTGCAATCGAAAGAAAAATGACTATAGTTGAAGAGGTAATGGCCCCTAAACTATGTTCTGGGATGAAAAATACAGCTTCAGTGAAATCCGTTTGCAAATCGGAGTGATAGATTAGAATCTAGAGCCAACGGTACGTTTTCTATGTTAAACCAAGTACAATAATTTTTATTGAAGTTTTACATAACAAGTTATTACATTACAGGCATTAGTGATTATGTATTCGTATTTGTACAGCTATATAAATGAATACAGTATAACAGTTAACAACAAATCTGTAGTACAGAAATTTATATAACAGATAAATAAGAAGAATAATAGTCTGGTTAGAGGGTAGGTAGGAGTTATGCAGGAGTATTTTATTGGTGTGGAGTTGATATGAGGTGGTAGAAGGAGGTTTGGATGCAGATTGTAAGGTGTAAGTTGAGTGGACCACTGTGTGTGGAAATCCGCTACCAGCGCAGGAGTTCACGCACAGTCCCTGAGACTGCATTTCCGTTTTTTTGGAAATATGTCTGATTTTACCAGTTCTCCACCTAGGTGTGGATATTTCCCAGTGAGGGAGTAAGCAAGTACCTGAGATTGAGGGTATCTAACCAGATGGTAAATGTATTCTAACCGGGTTTGGTTGGAAAGAAATAGAGCTGGTGAGAAGTCTGATGTGAGGTTAACTTATCACATAACCTATATATTGTTTAAAGTAATTGAAACTATGTTTAACCTACAGATAGGAATAACAGAAAGATCTCTTGGATCTGTACTCATTTCTTTATGATATCTAAACCTATAATGCTAAGAGTTTAATAATTATTAATTTTGTCAAAAAGAATAATCAAATTTTGACGTAACCACGTTTAAATGACATATCTCTGTTTTGTCTAGGCGATGCTTTAAATTACTTCCATAGTTACTAAGGTAGGAATTCTGTATTCCCTAGGATACTGTAGTTCAACCACAGCTCCAGCAGTGAAGAAAGCTGTGTAACAGATCCGTCAAGGATCCTCTCGACCTGGAAAATGGGGGATTTTAACCACCCTACAGAGATTCCAGGGAGCGGATCCTCAACTAAGGAGTCTCATAAGTCTACCAGAGCTGCAGTGTTTCGTCCAGGTAGGAGAAAGGGAAGAAGAAGATTCCTAACTGACTAACTAACAGTTGTTATGACTCCAATTGTGTATGAGTAGCTGTCATATCAGTTATTTTTGTTGTATATACTACATCTAAAACTAAACTACACATCAAACTATGTACAATTAGAATGTCCCGATTGTGTTTCCAGAGCAAGAGAAATCTACCTATATTAAGATAAGTGAGCAACAGAGCCTTACCTGCGAGGATCCCCTTAGCACATTAAAGTCATACATGAGAGTTTTTCTATGTTAAACCATTACACCATTGAAAAACTGGTTACGTTTGCAATCGAAAGAAAAATGACTATAGTTGAAGAGCTAATGGCCCCTAAACTATGTTCTGGGATGAAAGTTACAGCTTCAGTGAAATCCGTTTGCAAATCGGAGTGATAGATTAGAATCTAGAGCCAACGGTACGTTTTCTATGTTAAACCATTACACCATTGAAAAACTGGTTACGTTTGCAATCGAAAGAAAAATGACTATAGTTGAAGAGGTAATGGCCCCTAAACTATGTTCTGGGATGAAAGTTACAGCTTCAGTGAAATCCGTTTGCAAATCGGAGTGATAGATTAGAATCTAGAGCCAACGGTACGTTTTCTATGTTAAACCATTACAGCATTGAAAAACTGGTTACGTTTGCAATCGAAAGAAAAATGACTATAGTTGAAGAGGTAATGGCCCCTAAACTATGTTCTGGGATGAAAAATACAGCTTCAGTGAATTCCGTTTGCAAATCGGAGTAATAGATTAGAATCTAGAGCCAACGGTACGTTTTCTATGTTAAACCATTACACCATTGAAAAACTGGTTACGTTTGCAATCGAAAGAAAAATGACTATAGTTGAAGAGGTAATGGCCCCTAAACTATGTTCTGGGATGAAAGTAACAGCTTCAGTGAATTCCGTTTGCAAATCGGAGTGATAGATTAGAATCTAGAGCCAACGGTACGTTTTCTATGTTAAACCATTACACCATTGAAAAACTGGTTACGTTTGCAATCGAAAGAAAAATGACTATAGTTGAAGAGGTAATGGCCCCTAAACTATGTTCTGGGATGAAAGTTACAGCTTCAGTGAAATCCGTTTGCAAATCGGAGTGATAGATTAGAATCTAGAGCCAACGGTACGTTTTCTATGTTAAACCATTACACCATTGAAAAACTGGTTACGTTTGCAATCGAAAGAAAAATGACTATAGTTGAAGAGGTAATGGCCCCTAAACTATGTTCTGGGATGAAAAATACAGCTTCAGTGAAATCCGTTTGCAAATCGGAGTGATAGATTAGAATCTAGAGCCAACGGTATGTTTTCTATGTTAAACCAATCACAATATTTTTTATTGGAAAATTTTTCAAATTAAACATACAGTGGTCAAATGAATGACACATTGAGTAAACAACAGATATTACATAGTATATAAAACATTATATGAGTCATAGCATCTCATTATTACATACATCCCATGGTATATTGCCGTGGTTTTTATTCATTACAACAGTTATAGCATTATTACATCATATCATATAGACAGATAAACTGTTGTTATGATAGGGTTTTTTTGTTAAGATGGTTGTTGGATTTTTATCTTGGTTGTATGTACTGGGCGTTGAAGGGTGTTAATCAATGATTTTAAATATTTCACCTTTGTCTATTGTACTTAAAAAGAGATGTTTGGTGGAGCTGTACCTTAGGGAAATGGGGGTCCTACCCGCCTACAGAGATCCCCAAGGACGCGTCCACATATTGTATTATTGCTTTATGGATTCTTAGGTCTGGTGAAATATAATGCGGTATAGGGAATGGTGGTTCCAACAGCTTCATGTTGTGTCATTATGTCATTCCTCATGAGGTATGACTATTTCCCATCTAATATAACTCATTGTTAGGTTTGACAGTTTGCAGTTAGTAACTAACTAAAACAAAAACAGACTTAGACTAAGACTAAACTAAACTAAAACTAAGCTAAGCTAAGCTAAATGAATGAATCTAAGGTGAGTACCCTAGATTAGTCTAATGTATGCAGCTTTATGAGCTGGTCTTGTTCACTAAATGTGGGTCTCTTTATAGGATAGTACTTTCAGCTATGGGGGAATGAGTTTGAATCATAAGCTTCCTTCTGACAGTGTCGACCTTGAATTTTTGAATGTGAGAGGGAGGTTGGGGGAGTCTACTGGTTAAAGAGTTTAGTTTCAGGATAAATAATTGACCACTGACTTGCCTTGTCCAGAAAGGACTGTACATCTCCGCATCTTAAAGCCCAAGCTTTTTCCGCTAATAAGTTTGATTCCACTCTTTTTATAATTTCTATAGTTGTTGGGATTACTGGAGATTTCCAGTTTTCTGCGATGCAGATTTTGGTAGTGATCATGATGTGGTTGAAAATTAGCCTTTCTCTAGAAGGCAAGTCCGTGGTTTTTAAATGCAGCAGAGCCATTCCTGGTGGAATGTTTGAGAGAGACACAGGCAATTTTTTAAGAAGTTGAGTAATTTCTTTCCATAATTTATGAATCTTTGGGCAATTCCAGAAAATATGAACAAGAGAACCTGTGTTATTACAATTTCTCCAACACATGGGAGACACTTTATCGTCGAATTTTGCGATTTTCTCTGGGGTAAGGTACCATTGCCAGATAAGTTTGATAAAATTCTCATGATGAGATATACAGTGGCTTGTCTTTTTTAAGGATCTATATGCTAATGCCCAATCATCTTGTTCTATATCCTCTTGTAAGATCTCCTGCCATTTCCTTAGCTGCCATTTCGGGGTTTCGTCTTTTAGGGACAAAAGTGATCTATAGAATATTGAAGTACCTTTAGATTTATAGTTTTGGGGATCAAGTAGTTTCCCAATTTGGGGAGGAAGTGAAATAGGATTAGATTCGTGTTTTGTCAAAAATTTGCGTATTCTAAAGTATTTTGGTTTATCAATTATGGGTATGTTATAAGTAGATACAAGATCTTCAAAAGATCTGATCTCCATATTGTTCAACAAATCATCTATCCATTCTATACCATGATCAATCCAATTGTTCACTGATAAGTTTCTCAAGGCCATGTTCAGATTTATTAAAGGTATTTTTTTGGGTTTGGCTAGTGGGTCTTTCTTGCAAAGTTTTGTGAATTCTTTCCAAATTCTTAAGGTATTGGCAGTAATAGGGTTAGATACTTTTGGTGGTACTTTCCAATTTAATCTGGATTCTAGGAATGTGGTAAAATCATTATCAGGTAGTTGAGATTCTTCGATTGATACCCAGTGTTTTGTGTCATCTTTAGTCCAGATTGCTCTGGATTGCTCCAGTATAGTGGCTTTGTAGTATTTTTCTATATCTGGCACACCAATGCCCATTTCAGAGGTGTGAGTGGTGAGAATTTTGTGTGATAGCCTTGAGGACTTGTTCATCAGAACAAATTTATTGATCTGTTTCTGGATAGAGGAAAAGAATTTTTGGGGGATTTTAATTGGAATATTTCTAAATAGATACAAAAATTGTGGTAATATCATCATTTTGAAAGCGGCAGACCTGCCCATCCATGAAAATTCTAATTTTGATAACGCTTCTAATTTGAGTTTTAATTTGTTGATCCATGGGTCAAAGTTTTCCTTGTATAGTAAGGAAATCGATGGTGTAAGGAAGATACCGAGATATTTGATGGATTTGTCAGTCCAGGTGAATGTACAGGAGTCTTTAAGATCTTGGATTGCTTTTGATTGGACATTGCATGGCATAACCACTGTTTTATTCTCGTTTAGTTTGTAATAGGATATTTTGGAGAATTCATCAAGTTCTGATTTTAAATTTGTTAAAGATATTTTTGGCTTTTGTAGATACAACAAGACATCATCAGCAAATAATCCAATTTTAGTCTCTGAATCTTTTAATTGTATACCATGTATTTTTTTGTTATCTCTAATTTTTTGCGCCAGGGGTTCCATGGTCATAATAAAAATCAAAGGGGATAAGGGACATCCCTGACGAGTTCCGTTTGTAATATTAAATGAAGAAGACATAGTTCCAGATGACAGGACTCTTGCTGAGGGGTTTGAGTAAAGGGCCATTATAGCTTTATGCATAGTACCTATACAACCGAATTTGGTTAAGACGCTGGACATATATTTCCAGTTAACTCTGTCGAACGCCTTCTCCGCGTCTAAAGAGACGAAGAGGGTAGGCGTCCGACAGAGTTTAATTTCATGCATAAGAGCAAGGGCTTTCCTAGTGCTATCGTTTGTTCCTCTTCCTTTGACAAAGCCTGATTGGTCGGGTTTAATTAGTTGCGGAATAAGGGGAGTTAATCTGTTAGCTATTATGCGAGCATATAGCTTGAGGTCGGTATTTAATAAAGAGATGGGTCTATAGTTCCCTGGATCTGTGGGGTCTTTCCCTTCTTTAGGGATAGTAGTGATTACTGCAGAGAGAGATTCTTTGGGAAAGACGCCGAGAGTTGCCACCTCATTAAACATATCTACTAGAGGTTTGGATAAGATGTCGGTAAATTTCTTATAATAATCATTCACAAAGCCGTCAACTCCCGGCGCCTTGTCCTTTTTTAAGGCTTTAATTGCTAATTCTACCTCTTGTTGGGTGAATGGGATATTGATTTGTTTAATTTCAAAGTCTGATAGTTGAGGTAAGTTAATCTTTTCTAAATAATGATCAATCTCCTGTTGGTCTGGGGAATGTGTTTGGGGGTCCTCACTAAGGTTGTATAATTTTTTATAATATGTGGCAAGGGAGTCTACTATGTCATTCGGGTGGTGAACGATAATATTTGAAATGGGGTTTTTAATTTTTATAATTCTCTGTTTGACTCTACGGCCTTTGATTTTTAAAGCCATGGCTTTCCCAGCTTTATTTCTGTCCGAGTACCAATTCTCTTTTAGTATGGATTGCCACTTGTCATATTGATCATACAAGTTTTCTGCCAATTCTTGTCTTGTTCGTTCTAATTTTGATATTAAGTCTTTCCTCTTGTTCATAGATACTTCTTTCTCCAAAGATTTTAATTCATTAAGTAATTTGTCAGTTTTTTCCCTGAATTTTCTTTTTAAAATTGCACTGTGTTTCATAAAGATACCTCGAATGTATGCTTTATGCGCATTCCATAGGGTAGATCTAGAGATTCCCTCTGTGTCGTTAAACCTAAAGTACTCCTCTAGGTCTTTTTTGATACTAGGAAAAGAGTGTTCAGAATGAAGAACTGTTTTGTTCATTCTCCATGAGGTATTATTACAGGGAGGTCCCTGTAAATCAATTTTAGCTGATAGTGGGGCATGGTCTGACCATATTCTACTTCCTATTTCCACATCTGAAAACAAGGGGAGAGTAAATTTGTCTGTTAGGATATAGTCAATTCTAGTAAAAGAGTGATAGATAGAAGAGAAGAAGGTGTATTGTCTACTTTGTGGGTGCAGACATCTCCATACATCATATAATTCGAAGTTAGCTAGATTAGATTGTATGTTAGCCGATTTTTTTCTTATGGTGCAAGAGCGATCTAATGATGGGTCTGTGACTGCATTCAAATCTCCCGTGATAACCAATGCACCTTTCTTCATCTTCGTAATTTTGTTTAATTTTTTGTTTAAGAAGCTAGACTGATGCAAGTTGGGGGAATAAATATTTGCTATTGTGTATTCTTGAGAGTTAATTTTCCCCACAACGACCACCAGTCTACCATCTATGCTGCTATATGTATCTATCTGTTCGAATCCTAATGAATCGCGTATTGCAATACATACTCCTCTTTTCTTTTTGCTAGGTAGAGTGGCGTGGTAGATCTTAGAGAAATTCTGCAGTTTAAACTTAGCTGCCCCTTTGGAATTTAAATGTGTCTCTTGGAGACATAATAAGTCTACTTTTTCATCTTTAACTAATTTATTAACTAAGAATCTTTTCCTATAGGAGTTTACTCCTCTCACATTTAGGGAGAGAATATTAAGTTTTTGCGACATTCTTTTTTTGAGAATTGCAGTTACATGATACAAACATTTTTAGGTCGAAGCCGTCAGTATAAAACCTCAAACAAATAATTGAAAGAATTCTGTTAAACAAGAAACATATCTTATGTAGTCCATAGCTGGTGGAAAGAAAGTTGGTTAATTGGAATATGAGACCATATAGTGCATATTTGTACTTATACTTATCGTAGGACCAGTTCCAAAAGTAGTAGCTTTTTGAACAAGTTAGAAGCTGGATCCTGTAACAGTTGCTGAAAAATAGAAAACACACAACAACAAGAAAAAGAACATTGCAGTGTAACATGTTGCATGCATCAATTACCATGGGTCTAAAAGACCTAATCCTTTCCAAGGATTATCAGGGGATTCTCCTCTGAAAGCAGAAAAGGGGGATAAGTATCCCGAGGAGAAGGTCCTGTTAGGGGGAAAGTTTGTGGCATGAGACCACTGAGTGTAGTTTTAAGTTCCTCCACTTGCTGAGGAGGATTTCTCACCCTCTGGTTTCTCATGGGTCCATTCCATTTGTTGGGTTTCTGCAGGAGGAAGGGCAAGTCTCCTTTCTTTAACGTTCACGTTCACAGTCTGAAGTTTCCATCGGTGTAGCAGTTCAAATCCTTCTTTAGGAGAATGTAGAGCGATGATCCTTCCATTTTCTCTTAGTAGGAGTTTGGTTGGGAAACCCCATTGGTAGGCAATGTTATTTTGTCTTAGCGTCGCGGTAATTGGGCCAAACTCCCTTCTAGCTTTCAAGGTCATCTGCGATAAGTCAGAATAAAGAGTCAGTTCTTGGTAGGGATCTGGGAGTTTTTTCCCTTTCCTTGTTGAGGCCAGAAATTGATCCTTTACGTGGTAAAAGTGTACCCGAGTGATGACATCTCGAGGAACTTTTTCAGGGAGAAAACTGGGTTTCGGCAGTCTATGTGTACGATCCAAAACCAACTCCGAGTCAGGAACATTTGGAAGTGTGGTTTTGATTATGTCTTTAACATATTCTTGTAATCCTTCCGTGGTGACTGATTCAGGAATGCCTCTGATCTTGACGTTGTTACGTCTATTACGGTCCTCTGAGTCGATTATTTTTTCTTTCATCCATTGGACGTCTTCGTATACCTCATTGTGTGAGTCCACAAGTTCATTGTGTGCTTGAGCGAATTGTTTCACCTTTTGCTCGACCGTATGCATTCTTTTATCTGTAGAGATCGCAAACTGTGTAAATTGATCCGTCAACTTCCTCACTTCAGCTTGCATTGTTGATTGGATCATTTTCTGGAAGGAGATCATAAAGTCCCTGAAAAAGGTTTGGGTAATGGGTTGATCAGAATTTGGAAATTTCTCGATCAAGTCCGGGAAATTCTGTTCTTCCAGATCCTCTTGATTTTCCAGTCTTTTCTTGGATTTGGCTGGACTACGTGTAGAGGGAGATGTGGGAGAGTCATCTTCATCTTCTTCAGTATCATCTTGGCTTTGGTCGCCTGGAAATACGCGTTGGGCTTCTGTTTGTACGCCTGGATGTTCTGGTGAAAATACGCTAGATTGTACGCGTGGATCCCTTACATGTACGCGTTCGTCATCAAATTGTACGCGTGAAAGTACGCGTGCGTTACTCCGCATGCGTAAATTCTGCCCGCGGGACCCACCTTCGTTCTCCGGTTCTGGGGGGAATTGAGCGGCGGTTTTTGTATCCTCCAGGTGGTAGAGGGGTGAGAAGGCGTTTCGCCGCGGTAGTGGGTCGTTCTGCTCACCCTGGTAGTAGCTGCTGCTGCTTCTTCTTCCCTCATGGCGGCGGCCATCTTGGTCTGGATCTGTGTACCAGGCCTCAAGCTTCCTCGGCTTGGGGGAGTCTTTCTTCCTCTTAGGAGTGATTCTTCTGGGGTCCATGATGGTCAGAGAGTGTTCCCCCTCGATCTTGCTGCAAAAAATCTGATTTTTGGAGGTGCTGTGAGTTGCTTTAGCAGTGTGTCTCTCAGAGCTGCAGACTCACACAGCCATTCAGCTCTGCCTCCAGGCCACGCCCCTTTCTATGTTAAACCATTACACCATTGAAAAACTGGTTACGTTTGCAATCGAAAGAAAAATGACTATAGTTGAAGAGGTAATGGCCCCTAAACTATGTTCTGGGATTAAAGTTACAGCTTCAGTGAAATCCGTTTGCAAATCGGAGTGATAGATTAGAATCTAGAGCCAACGGTACGTTTTCTATGTTAAACCATTACACCATTGAAAAACTGGTTACGTTTGCAATCGAAAGAAAAATGACTATAGTTGAAGAGGTAATGGCCCCTAAACTATGTTCTGGGATGAAAACTACAGCTTCAGTGAATTCCGTTTGTAAATCGGAGTGATAGATTAGAATCTAGAGCCAACGGTACGTTTTCTATGTTAAACCATTACACCATTGAAAAACTGGTTACGTTTGCAATCGAAAGAAAAATGACTATAGTTGAAGAGGTAATGGCCCCTAAACTATGTTCTGGGATGAAAGTTACAGCTTCAGTGAAATCCGTTTGCAAATCGGAGTGATAGATTAGAATCTAGAGCCAACGGTACGTTTTCTATGTTAAACCATTACAGCATTGAAAAACTGGTTACGTTTGCAATCGAAAGAAAAATGACTATAGTTGAAGAGGTAATGGCCCCTAAACTATGTTCTGGGATGAAAGTTACAGCTTCAGTGAAATCCGTTTGCAAATCGGAGTGATAGATTAGAATCTAGAGCCAACGGTACGTTTTCTATGTTAAACCATTACACCATTGAAAAACTGGTTACGTTTGCAATCGAAAGAAAAATGACTATAGTTGAAGAGGTAATGGCCCCTAAACTATATTCTGGGATGAAAAATACAGCTTCAGTGAATTCCGTTTGCAAATCGGAGTGATAGATTAGAATCTAGAGCCAACGGTACGTTTTCTATGTTAAACCATTACACCATTGAAAAACTGGTTACGTTTGCAATCGAAAGAAAAATGACGGGGGGCGCTGTTGAGCAGTGCCACAGGACAGAAGCTGGATCTGTGAGCTCTGCACTGTGAGCTAGATTGCCGCCTTCAGAACGGACAGATTTGGACATATTATATATCATCCGACAGCTAAAGATCCAGGCTATGCAGAGATCTCCTCGGTTTTACCCTATCAGGAGCAGATCAAGCTACATCCCCCTGAGATCTCCTCTTCGTTTCACCAGGAAATTTTCCAAGATGGCCGCCGCCAAGGAAGAAGGCCCCAGACGTTCCCAGGCTGATAGAGAGAAGACTGGGTCTGGAAAACCACCCACACCTGTTCTGGCCGCCTGCCGCACCCTGGACGGAGGTATGTCACCCCCCCAGAACCAAGCGGGACCCCCAGATTCCCTTCTTCCGGGTCACGCCAGCGGCGCCGCTCAACGCGTACAAAAATACGCGTTGAGCATGCAGCCATGCGTACTTCCGGCAGACGCGTCACCGCCCGCATGCGCACAAACAGCCGCATCCACAGATACAAAAGGGCACACATCATGCGTAAAAACGGCCGCATCATCTGACGCAGAAACCCATTCACCAGGCGTACAATCGGCCGCATCATTGGACGCATATGCCCATACTCCAGGCGGAAAAATGGTCGCATCATCTGACGCATATCCCCATACACAAGGCGTACATGCGTCCACACCACCAGATGACTATACCACCAGATCAGGCGTACAAATGGCCGCATCACCAGAGGAATACGCCCAGAGTGCCCCGCGCGTACAAAGAGCAGCAAGATCAGATTCCATCAGCGATTGGCCAATCGATTCTACAGACTCTCCAGATCATAGTCTAGGAGTCCAGATAGCAGGAATGTCTGCTGAGCATCTCTTGACGACCATTACTAACATCTTCCGAGCTGAGCTTAAAGCGGAACTCAAGATTGCGGTCACAGAACTTTCCGACCAGATCGGGGACATGGGAGCACGGGTGACCTCTCTGGAAACCCAAGCAGACGATATAGTGATGGTCACTAATGCAAATTCGGCGACAATCGAACAACACGACGACCGTTTAGACGCAGTGGAAGACAAACTTGAGGATTTGGAGAATAGGAGCAGGAGGGCAAATGTGAGAATCCGTGGTGTGCCAGAAACTGTCGAGGACCTAGATGCAATGGCGGCCAATTTATTCCAGGCTCTATTGCCCCAACTCGAACCATCAAGCCTTAGGGTCATCAGGATTCATAGAGCCCTAGTCCGACCTCGTAATACAGCCCTACCTCGAGATATCATAGCTAAACTATGCACAGAGGACGTTAGAGACAAGATTCTGTTTGAAGCAAGAGGTCTCCAAACCTTGCCCGGCATGCCGCAATCAGTCCAGCTATTTGCGGATCTGGCACCCATCACGATTCAAAAGAGGAGGAACATGAAACCCTTTACTACTGCTCTCCAGCAAGCTTCCATTCGATACAAGTGGGGCTTCCCGTTTGCCCTCATTTTCAAGAAAAATAACAAGCAGTATGTATGCAAGACCCCAGAGGGTGCTGAAGATGCACTAACAGAGGCTGGAATCCCATTCACCATCCCTGACCCGAACCAGCAGCAAGAGGGATTGGCACCAAAGCCGAGGAGAGAAACACGGCGAAACAGGAACTGGTCTTCCTCTAGAAATTCCCCACCGAGAGAGGAATCTCCAGCTCAAAGGTCCTCCACAGAACGGCCTAGGTTGCAATACCGGTCCCTGGCCGACTGAAGGGAAGGCTTACATCACGTTATCAGGTATCTAAAAATATCCTAAACTCGGATGGTAACACATCTTTGAAATTCCATCTTTCAAGATTCTAACATTGCGACTAGATCACTGAAGCCTTTCGAGGAGGCCACAGCGAGAGTGGGCTGCTTTATGATGTCAGCCCACTTGAAGTCTTGTTTTCCCATATTCAGGTCAATAGACCGTATATCTATCCTGGTGGGGACTGTGCGGGAGCGGGCTGCTTTATGATGTCGGCCCGCCCCAGAACTTGTGATTGCACCTTATGCATCACACCATGCTCCACTTTTCTCCTGCTACTTCAAGAACATTACTTCGATACAGGTATTAAGACTGTGGACTCTAAAGTTATGTTATACTGTGTTCCACTGGCAAACGTGAAATGTTTATATTAGATATAAGTTAGTTCAATGTTTTAGTTAGTTCAATGTTTTCAGTTTAACTGATTCCAGGTCTGTCCACCCACCTTGTGATGTTTCATTTATACACATAGGCGGCAGGTCTCACAGGTCTCGGTGTACCCCCAATGGACAGTGTTTGGTGGCTGATAGGTATATTATTTTTGGCCACCCACGTGTCCAATCGTGCCACACTTTATGTGTGCAACTCTTCCATATATGTTTTGGAGATGCTTGCCCTGGTTAGGGGCGGGTATGTCCTCCTGTATCTCATAGCATATGCAATATTTTCTCCGGTCCGCAGGTTCTCTCCCCCCTCTGCATTGTCTCATGATAGTACACCCACCCCCCACATTCAAGACAATTAATGTTATGACCCATAATGCCAAAGGTTTGAATTCCCCAGCCAAACGGAATAAGGCCTTTAAAGGATACGCCAAGCATGCCCCGGACATCCTGTGTATACAGGAAACACACTTTTCCCCTCTCAACCACCCGAAGCAGTTCCACAAACACTACGGGAGATTCTACATGTCTTCCTTTAAGAAAAGAAGCAGAGGAGTCATCACATTATTCTCAGATCACTTCCCCATTGAGATTACCTCCCACCAGGAAGATGAATCAGGTACTTACTCAATCATAATTGGATTATATGAAGGCAAAACATTGTGTGTTGTTAATATATACGCCCCTCCTGATACTGCTAACTTAGTGATCAACAAAATTTCCAATATTTTGCTGACGCTCAAATTTGACAGTTTAATATGGGCAGGCGACTTCAACACCACACCAAATGATAACATCGACAGAACACACTTACCCAGAAAATCGATTATAAAAAAGAATCAGGACATGTTTCAGGACCTGTTCAAGACACATTCACTGTTAGATTCCTGGAGGGAACACAATGGGGGAAAGAGAGGATATTCCTTCTTTTCAGCCCCACATAACTCCTATTCAAGGATAGATTTAATACTTATCCCCACTCACTGCGCTGCTTCTTTAGCTTACTCAAGACATGTGGTTTGCCCCTGGTCAGACCACGATTTCGTACTCACGGCCCTTACATCCCCAATCCCCAAATCACTACGGTCTCAATGGAGACTCAATGAATCTCTATTAATAAACCCAACTATTTGCTCTAATGTAGAGTCCTGCCTAACGGACTATTTCCGTGAAAATGCGACGGAAGATGTCGATGAAGGGATATGTTGGATGGCCCATAAGACAGTGGTCAGGGGAGTAATAATGAAGAACGCAGCTAAAGCAAAGAGAGATAGAGGGATAATTGTCTCCAATCTAGAACGTAAAATAAATGTGTTACATGGGGTAAACCAGAATAACCCGTCAAGATATTTGCAAAAACAAATTTTCGACTCCCAATTACAATTAGATGCCATTTTAAATGCAGAAATAGAAAAGGCCATGAGATGGACGGGGGCTCTGGCATATGAGCAAATGAATAAGCCAAATAAATGGCTAGCCAGGAGATTGAGAAATAAACAAATAACAAACAAAATCATTAGAATTAGGGAAAAATCAGGTCAAATTACATCTAACCCCGAAAGGATCTATCAGGCGTTCCTGGATTATTATAAAAAACTCTACAGTGATGATTCCCCTGACGCAGCATCTGACAGGAAGGATGCGTTCTTGAAGGAGAACGTAGGTTTCAAACTATCACAAGAACTAGCTGACACACTCAATTTCCCTATCAGTGAGGAGGAGCTCCATAAGGCCATCAAACACCTAAAACGCTCCAAAGCCCCAGGTCCGGACGGGCTCTCGGCTCTTTACTATAAAAAATTCGAGAGTATTCTGAGCCCCCACCTTCTCAAGTTTTATAACTTTCTAATGAAAGGGAAAGCCCCGCCCCCAGAATTTCTAACTTCTGCGATATGCATGATACATAAGCCTCCAAGGGATCCATTATCGACTAAGAATTATAGGCCGATAGCGTTACTGGGAGTAGATTATAAGTTATTTACCTCGATTCTAGCTATGAGACTCAACACTGTCCTACCGGCTCTGATTAATAAGGACCAGGTAGGTTTCATACCTCATAGACAAGCCCCCGATAACATCAGAAAGGTCCTTGACATTCAACACCATTGCCTTAAAACATCACAAAGTTTAGCTATACTATCGTTAGATATGGAGAAAGCTTTCGATAGCATAAAATGGCCTTATATGCTTTCAGTCCTACAACGATTTGGTTTCTCTGGCAATTTCCTCAATGCCATTAAAACATTGTATTCAGCCCCTTCTGCTTATTTAAAACTACCCTCTATTAATCAGATTAGATTCCCTATCTTAAGAGGGACGAGGCAGGGATGCCCGCTCTCCCCAGGCATTTTCGCCCTGGTAATTGAGCCGTTAGCTACTAAAATTCGCAGATCACCCGAAGTTCTTGGCATAAAAATTGGACCTAGGACTTACAAACTCAACATGTTTGCAGACGACATCCTCCTGACCTTATCCTCTGCACATACCTCCATCCCCAATCTCCTTCAAATAATCAGGGACTTTTCTGAATACTCGGGTTTTAACCTAAACATAGACAAATCTGAACTCATGGTCTCACAGTTACCCCCAATCGAGGTTAAGAACCTAGCTGTCTCTCTTGGCCTACAATACCAACCCAATTACATTAAATATCTGGGAATCAACCTCCCAATGAATCCCACCAAATTATATGACGTAAACTTCCCTGCGCTATATAGGAAACTATCCTCAGATCTAGATAATTGGTCTAAACTCCCTTTGTCCCTACTAGGTAAAACACATTCGATTAAAATGACACTACTCCCAAGAATCCTGTATTTGTTTAGAGTCCTCCCCATCCCAATTAACACCTCACACCTGTCCAAACTCCAAAAGCAAATCAATCAATTCATCTGGTCCAAAAGAAAGGCCAAGATTAAATATCTTTCGTTGGCCAAGCCCAAGGAATCAGGAGGCCTCAACCTCCCTATACTACTGGACTACTATAGGGCAGCCAGGCTTGCACAGTTGGCCTTAGTTAACAATGGCGGCATGGCCCCTATGTGGGTAGAGCTGGAATCATCACTGGTCTCCCCATTCCTAGCTCAGGGTCTGATGTGGGCATCCAAAATCCCATTAAAACTCATCCAAAACTCATCACCTATTTTGGCCCATTCCCTCAGATTATGGATTAAACTAAGGTATATATACAACTTAAAACTTAGAACTAGTCTAATGTCTCAGATAATTGGGAGTCCTGACTTCCCCCCGGGGTTACGCCCTAACCTTTATAGATGGTGGATCGCAAAAGGGCTGGTCTCTTTGGGAAAGTACACTAAGGCTTTCCGATTGATGAACTTGAGTCAATTCTATTCTGAGAGAGATGTGCCCCCGGTAGAGTACCCGAGAGCCTCACAAATCTTTAAGTACCTGGCCACTATTGATAACAGCAAAGAAATGATGGTGTACACACCATTCGAGATAAGATGCAGAAACGGTCCGTTAGACAAGGGTTTAATTTCAGACATTTATATTCTGTTAAAAAAAGAGGTAACTGAAGAGAAAACTAAATTCCAGATTGCCTGGGAACACGATTCCGGTAGAACTATGTCCGCGGAGAGATGGAGCCACTGCTGCTCTACACTCCTCAAGAACAGTCTCTTCTACTCCTCGATAGAGACTTCTTTAAAGCTTTTACACCGGGTTTATTTCCCGCCAGCAAGAATGCACGCAATTTGCCCTGACCAAACAGATCTATGTCCGAGAGACTGCGGACAGAAGGGAACTCTCTGGCACATGTGGTGGCAATGCCCACGGGCCAAGGCTTTCTGGGGGGCTATTTGGGGTCGCATCTCTCTTATATTTAATATACAGTTGTCTCTCGATCCATCGGTCGCCCTGTTGGGTAATAGACCCAGTAATCTTTCCAACATTGCGAATAAGCTTCTACACCATGTTATGGCATTGGCGAGGAGACATATCGCTTATAATTGGAAGGCCAGGTCTCTCAATCCTAATCATGTGTTTGATGCGCTCAATAAAGTGATGTTGTCTGAGCATATACTTGCTAAAGTCCACGATAAGGTGGACTATTTCTTCGCAACTTGGACTCCTTGGATCGAACTTCAGGATAACTTAGGACTGGAATACACTCTTCATTCTTTTTAAGGTGAACATTGTAATACAACCTTCTGGCACAGGGTCTACACTATGACATATACACATTTTTTGTGGGGTGAATGTTGTCACAGCTATGTATTAGTGGGAGGGGGGTGATGCTGGCGGACCGGATTAAGCTTCATAAGCACCACAGATGTCTGCAACTGTGTAGGAGTTTTACTCCATCGCTGTAGACATCCATTCTTTCTTCCTTCTTTCCCCTTTTCTTTCTCCCCCTCTCCTCCTTTTAACCCCTGAAGGGTACCCATTGGCATGTTGTGGAACCCCCACTCATGGGTCCTTTCTTGTATCACCTCCTTCCCCTACCCACCCTTCCTACCCAATCTTTCTCTCCATCTTTTCTCCCCCTTTTCCTTTCAGTCTAAAAAAACACAAAATTATCTGGGATTATTGTTTTCATTTATTAGATTACTCTAGATGACATAGGAGGTAAGAAATTAAGTTCGTGATTATATAAGAATGTTTCACTTTCATATTCACCCATTACTGCTATTTGTTAAGAACTCCCCTATGGGGGATATACTAAGAATGTTTGTACGCTACCTTGTGAACTTGTTTCTTACATACAATAAACACCCTTGAAACGAAAGAAAAATGACTATAGTTGAAGAGGTAATGGCCCCTAAACTATGTTCTGGGATGAAAGTTACAGCTTCAGTGAAATCCGTTTGCAAATCGGAGTGATAGATTAGAATCTAGAGCCAACGGTACGTTTTCTATGTTAAACCATTACACCATTGAAAAACTGGTTACGTTTGCAATCGAAAGAAAAATGACTATAGTTGAAGAGGTAATGGCCCCTAAACTATGTTCTGGGATGAAAAATACAGCTTCAGTGAAATCCGTTTGCAAATCGGAGTGATAGATTAGAATCTAGAGCCAACGGTACGTTTTCTATGTTAAACCATTACACCATTGAAAAACTGGTTACGTTTGCAATCGAAAGAAAAATGACTATAGTTGAAGAGGTAATGGCCCCTAAACTATGTTCTGGGATGAAAAATACAGCTTCAGTGAAATCCGTTTGCAAATCGGAGTGATAGATTAGAATCTAGAGCCAACGGTACGTTTTCTATGTTAAACCATTACACCATTGAAAAACTGGTTACGTTTGCAATCGAAAGAAAAATGACTATAGTTGAAGAGGTAATGGCCCCTAAACTATGTTCTGGGATGAAAGTTACAGCTTCAGTGAAATCCGTTTGCAAATCGGAGTGATAGATTAGAATCTAGAGCCAACGGTACGTTTTCTATGTTAAACCATTACACCATTGAAAATCTGGTTACGTTTGCAATCGAAAGAAAAATGACTATAGTTGAAGAGGTAATGGCCCCTAAACTATGTTCTGGGATGAAAAATACAGCTTCAGTGAAATCCGTTTGCAAATCGGAGTGATAGATTAGAATCTAGAGCCAACGGTACGTTTTCTATGTTAAACCATTACACCATTGAAAAACTGGTTACGTTTGCAATCGAAAGAAAAATGACTATAGTTGAAGAGGTAATGGCCCCTAAACTATGTTCTGGGATGAAAAATACAGCTTCAGTGAAATCCGTTTGCAAATCGGAGTGATAGATTAGAATCTAGAGCCAACGGTACGTTTTCTATGTTAAACCATTACACCATTGAAAAACTGGTTACGTTTGCAATCAAAAGAAAAATGACTATAGTTGAAGAGGTAATGGCCCCTAAACTATGTTCTGGGATGAAAGTTACAGCTTCAGTGAAATCCGTTTGCAAATCGGAGTGATAGATTAGAATCTAGAGCCAACGGTACGTTTTCTATGTTAAACCATTACACCATTGAAAAACTGGTTATGTTTGCAATCGAAAGAAAAATGACTATAGTTGAAGAGGTAATGGCCCCTAAACTATGTTCTGGGATGAAAGTTACAGCTTCAGTGAAATCCGTTTGCAAATCGGAGTGATAGATTAGAATCTAGAGCCAACGGTACGTTTTCTATGTTAAACCATTACACCATTGAAAAACTGGTTACGTTTGCAATCGAAAGAAAAATGACTATAGTTGAAGAGGTAATGGCCCCTAAACTATGTTCTGGGATGAAAAATACAGCTTCAGTGAATTCCGTTTGCAAATCGGAGTGATAGATTAGAATCTAGAGCCAACGGTACGTTTTCTATGTTAAACCATTACACCATTGAAAAACTGGTTACGTTTGCAATCGAAAGAAAAATGACTATAGTTGAAGAGGTAATGGCCCCTAAACTATGTTCTGGGATGAAAGTTACAGCTTCAGTGAAATCCGTTTGCAAATCGGAGTGATAGATTAGAATCTAGAGCCAACGGTACGTTTTCTATGTTAAACCATTACACCATTGAAAAACTGGTTACGTTTGCAATCGAAAGAAAAATGACTATAGTTGAAGAGGTAATGGCCCCTAAACTATGTTCTGGGATGAAAGTTACAGCTTCAGTGAAATCCGTTTGCAAATCGGAGTGATAGATTAGAATCTAGAGCCAACGGTACGTTTTCTATGTTAAACCATTACACCATTGAAAAACTGGTTACGTTTGCAATCGAAAGAAAAATGACTATAGTTGAAGAGGTAATGGCCCCTAAACTATGTTCTGGGATGAAAAATACAGCTTCAGTGAAATCCGTTTGCAAATCGGAGTGATAGATTAGAATCTAGAGCCAACGGTACGTTTTCTATGTTAAACCATTACATCATTGAAAAACTGGTTACGTTTGCAATCGAAAGAAAAATGACTATAGTTGAAGAGGTAATGGCCCCTAAACTATGTTCTGGGATGAAAGTTACAGCTTCAGTGAAATCCGTTTGCAAATCGGAGTGATAGATTAGAATCTAGAGCCAACGGTACGTTTTCTATGTTAAACCATTACACCATTGAAAAACTGGTTACGTTTGCAATCGAAAGAAAAATGACTATAGTTGAAGAGGTAATGGCCCCTAAACTATGTTCTGGGATGAAAGTTACAGCTTCAGTGAAATCCGTTTGCAAATCGGAGTGATAGATTAGAATCTAGAGCCAACGGTACGTTTTCTATGTTAAACCATTACACCATTGAAAAACTGGTTACGTTTGCAATCGAAAGAAAAATGACTATAGTTGAAGAGGTAATGGCCCCTAAACTATGTTCTGGGATGAAAGTTACAGCTTCAGTGAAATCCGTTTGCAAATCGGAGTGATAGATTAGAATCTAGAGCCAACGGTACGTTTTCTATGTTAAACCATTACACCATTGAAAAACTGGTTACGTTTGCAATCGAAAGAAAAATGACTATAGTTGAAGAGGTAATGGCCCCTAAACTATGTTCTGGGATGAAAAATACAGCTTCAGTGAAATCCGTTTGCAAATCGGAGTGATAGATTAGAATCTAGAGCCAACGGTACGTTTTCTATGTTAAACCATTACACCATTGAAAAACTGGTTACGTTTGCAATCGAAAGAAAAATGACTATAGTTGAAGAGGTAATGGCCCCTAAACTATGTTCTGGGATGAAAGTTACAGCTTCAGTGAAATCCGTTTGCAAATCGGAGTGATAGATTAGAATCTAGAGCCAATGGTACGTTTTCTATGTTAAACCATTACACCATTGAAAAACTGGTTACGTTTGCAATCGAAAGAAAAATGACTATAGTTGAAGAGGTAATGGCCCCTAAACTATGTTCTGGGATGAAAAATACAGCTTCAGTGAAATCCGTTTGCAAATCGGAGTGATAGATTAGAATCTAGAGCCAACGGTACGTTTTCTATGTTAAACCATTACATCATTGAAAAACTGGTTACGTTTGCAATCGAAAGAAAAATGACTATAGTTGAAGAGGTAATGGCCCCTAAACTATGTTCTGGGATGAAAGTTACAGCTTCAGTGAAATCCGTTTGCAAATCGGAGTGATAGATTAGAATCTAGAGCCAACGGTACGTTTTCTATGTTAAACCATTACACCATTGAAAAACTGGTTACGTTTGCAATCGAAAGAAAAATGACTATAGTTGAAGAGGTAATGGCCCCTAAACTATGTTCTGGGATGAAAGTTACAGCTTCAGTGAAATCCGTTTGCAAATCGGAGTGATAGATTAGAATCTAGAGCCAACGGTACGTTTTCTATGTTAAACCATTACACCATTGAAAAACTGGTTACGTTTGCAATCGAAAGAAAAATGACTATAGTTGAAGAGGTAATGGCCCCTAAACTATGTTCTGGGATGAAAGTTACAGCTTCAGTGAAATCCGTTTGCAAATCGGAGTGATAGATTAGAATCTAGAGCCAACGGTACGTTTTCTATGTTAAACCATTACACCATTGAAAAACTGGTTACGTTTGCAATCGAAAGAAAAATGACTATAGTTGAAGAGGTAATGGCCCCTAAACTATGTTCTGGGATGAAAAATACAGCTTCAGTGAAATCCGTTTGCAAATCGGAGTGATAGATTAGAATCTAGAGCCAACGGTACGTTTTCTATGTTAAACCATTACACCATTGAAAAACTGGTTACGTTTGCAATCGAAAGAAAAATGACTATAGTTGAAGAGGTAATGGCCCCTAAACTATGTTCTGGGATGAAAGTTACAGCTTCAGTGAAATCCGTTTGCAAATCGGAGTGATAGATTAGAATCTAGAGCCAATGGTACGTTTTCTATGTTAAACCATTACACCATTGAAAAACTGGTTACGTTTGCAATCGAAAGAAAAATGACTATAGTTGAAGAGGTAATGGCCCCTAAACTATGTTCTGGGATGAAAAATACAGCTTCAGTGAAATCCGTTTGCAAATCGGAGTGATAGATTAGAATCTAGAGCCAACGGTACGTTTTCTATGTTAAACCATTACACCATTGAAAAACTGGTTACGTTTGCAATCGAAAGAAAAATGACTATAGTTGAAGAGGTAATGGCCCCTAAACTATGTTCTGGGATGAAAGTTACAGCTTCAGTGAAATCCGTTTGCAAATCGGAGTGATAGATTAGAATCTAGAGCCAACGGTACGTTTTCTATGTTAAACCATTACACCATTGAAAAACTGGTTACGTTTGCAATCGAAAGAAAAATGACTATAGTTGAAGAGGTAATGGCCCCTAAACTATGTTCTGGGATGAAAGTTACAGCTTCAGTGAAATCCGTTTGCAAATCGGAGTGATAGATTAGAATCTAGAGCCAACGGTACGTTTTCTATGTTAAACCATTACACCATTGAAAAACTGGTTACGTTTGCAATCGAAAGAAAAATGACTATAGTTGAAGAGGTAATGGCCCCTAAACTATGTTCTGGGATGAAAAATACAGCTTCAGTGAAATCCGTTTGCAAATCGGAGTGATAGATTAGAATCTAGAGCCAACGGTACGTTTTCTATGTTAAACCATTACACCATTGAAAAACTGGTTACGTTTGCAATCGAAAGAAAAATGACTATAGTTGAAGAGCTAATGGCCCCTAAACTATGTTCTGGGATGAAAAATACAGCTTCAGTGAAATCCGTTTGCAAATCGGAGTGATAGATTACAATCTAGAGCCAACGGTACGTTTTCTATGTTAAACCATTACACCATTGAAAAACTGGTTACGTTTGCAATCGAAAGAAAAATGACTATAGTTGAAGAGGTAATGGCCCCTAAACTATGTTCTGGGATGAAAGTTACAGCTTCAGTGAAATCCGTTTGCAAATCGGAGTGATAGATTACAATCTAGAGCCAACGGTACGTTTTCTATGTTAAACCATTACACCATTGAAAAACTGGTTACGTTTGCAATCGAAAGAAAAATGACTATAGTTGAAGAGGTAATGGCCCCTAAACTATGTTCTGGGATGAAAGTTACAGCTTCAGTGAAATCCGTTTGCAAATCGGAGTGATAGATTAGAATCTAGAGCCAACGGTACGTTTTCTATGTTAAACCATTACACCATTGAAAAACTGGTTACGTTTGCAATCGAAAGAAAAATGACTATAGTTGAAGAGGTAATGGCCCCTAAACTATGTTCTGGGATGAAAGTTACAGCTTCAGTGAAATCCGTTTGCAAATCGGAGTGATAGATTAGAATCTAGAGCCAACGGTACGTTTTCTATGTTAAACCATTACACCATTGAAAAACTGGTTACGTTTGCAATCGAAAGAAAAATGACTATAGTTGAAGAGGTAATGGCCCCTAAACTATGTTCTGGGATGAAAGTTACAGCTTCAGTGAAATCCGTTTGCAAATCGGAGTGATAGATTAGAATCTAGAGCCAACGGTACGTTTTCTATGTTAAACCATTACACCATTGAAAAACTGGTTACGTTTGCAATCGAAAGAAAAATGACTATAGTTGAAGAGGTAATGGCCCCTAAACTATGTTCTGGGATGAAAAATACAGCTTCAGTGAATTCCGTTTGCAAATCGGAGTGATAGATTAGAATCTAGAGCCAACGGTACGTTTTCTATGTTAAACCATTACACCATTGAAAAACTGGTTACGTTTGCAATCGAAAGAAAAATGACTATAGTTGAAGAGGTAATGGCCCCTAAACTATGTTCTGGGATGAAAGTTACAGCTTCAGTGAAATCCGTTTGCAAATCGGAGTGATAGATTAGAATCTAGAGCCAACGGTACGTTTTCTATGTTAAACCATTACACCATTGAAAAACTGGTTACGTTTGCAATCGAAAGAAAAATGACTATAGTTGAAGAGCTAATGGCCCCTAAACTATGTTCTGGGATGAAAAATACAGCTTCAGTGAAATCCGTTTGCAAATCGGAGTGATAGATTAGAATCTAGAGCCAACGGTACGTTTTCTATGTTAAACCATTACACCATTGAAAAACTGGTTACGTTTGCAATCGAAAGAAAAATGACTATAGTTGAAGAGGTAATGGCCCCTAAACTATGTTCTGGGATGAAAGTTACAGCTTCAGTGAAATCCGTTTGCAAATCGGAGTGATAGATTAGAATCTAGAGCCAACGGTACGTTTTCTATGTTAAACCATTACACCATTGAAAAACTGGTTACGTTTGCAATCGAAAGAAAAATGACTATAGTTGAAGAGCTAATGGCCCCTAAACTATGTTCTGGGATGAAAAATACAGCTTCAGTGAATTCCGTTTGCAAATCGGAGTGATAGATTAGAATCTAGAGCCAACGGTACGTTTTCTATGTTAAACCATTACACCATTGAAAAACTGGTTACGTTTGCAATCGAAAGAAAAATGACTATAGTTGAAGAGGTAATGGCCCCTAAACTATGTTCTGGGATGAAAGTTACAGCTTCAGTGAAATCCGTTTGCAAATCGGAGTGATAGATTAGAATCTAGAGCCAACGGTACGTTTTCTATGTTAAACCATTACACCATTGAAAAACTGGTTATGTTTGCAATCGAAAGAAAAATGACTATAGTTGAAGAGGTAATGGCCCCTAAACTATGTTCTGGGATGAAAGTTACAGCTTCAGTGAAATCCGTTTGCAAATCGGAGTGATAGATTAGAATCTAGAGCCAACGGTACGTTTTCTATGTTAAACCATTACACCATTGAAAAACTGGTTACGTTTGCAATCGAAAGAAAAATGACTATAGTTGAAGAGGTAATGGCCCCTAAACTATGTTCTGGGATGAAAGTTACAGCTTCAGTGAAATCCGTTTGCAAATCGGAGTGATAGATTAGAATCTAGAGCCAACGGTACGTTTTCTATGTTAAACCATTACAGCATTGAAAAACTGGTTACGTTTGCAATCGAAAGAAAAATGACTATAGTTGAAGAGGTAATGGCCCCTAAACTATGTTCTGGGATGAAAGTTACAGCTTCAGTGAAATCCGTTTGCAAATCGGAGTGATAGATTAGAATCTAGAGCCAACGGTACGTTTTCTATGTTAAACCATTACACCATTGAAAAACTGGTTACGTTTGCAATCGAAAGAAAAATGACTATAGTTGAAGAGGTAATGGCCCCTAAACTATGTTCTGGGATGAAAAATACAGCTTCAGTGAATTCCGTTTGCAAATCGGAGTGATAGATTAGAATCTAGAGCCAACGGTACGTTTTCTATGTTAAACCATTACACCATTGAAAAACTGGTTACGTTTGCAATCGAAAGAAAAATGACTATAGTTGAAGAGGTAATGGCCCCTAAACTATGTTCTGGGATGAAAGTTACAGCTTCAGTGAAATCCGTTTGCAAATCGGAGTGATAGATTAGAATCTAGAGCCAACGGTACGTTTTCTATGTTAAACCATTACACCATTGAAAAACTGGTTACGTTTGCAATCGAAAGAAAAATGACTATAGTTGAAGAGGTAATGGCCCCTAAACTATGTTCTGGGATGAAAGTTACAGCTTCAGTGAAATCCGTTTGCAAATCGGAGTGATAGATTAGAATCTAGAGCCAACGGTACGTTTTCTATGTTAAACCATTACACCATTGAAAAACTGGTTACGTTTGCAATCGAAAGAAAAATGACTATAGTTGAAGAGGTAATGGCCCCTAAACTATGTTCTGGGATGAAAGTTACAGCTTCAGTGAAATCCGTTTGCAAATCGGAGTGATAGATTAGAATCTAGAGCCAACGGTACGTTTTCTATGTTAAACCATTACACCATTGAAAAACTGGTTACGTTTGCAATCGAAAGAAAAATGACTATAGTTGAAGAGGTAATGGCCCCTAAACTATGTTCTGGGATGAAAGTTACAGCTTCAGTGAAATCCGTTTGCAAATCGGAGTGATAGATTAGAATCTAGAGCCAACGGTACGTTTTCTATGTTAAACCATTACACCATTGAAAAACTGGTTACGTTTGCAATCGAAAGAAAAATGACTATAGTTGAAGAGGTAATGGCCCCTAAACTATGTTCTGGGATGAAAAATACAGCTTCAGTGAATTCCGTTTGCAAATCGGAGTGATAGATTAGAATCTAGAGCCAACGGTACGTTTTCTATGTTAAACCATTACACCATTGAAAAACTGGTTACGTTTGCAATCGAAAGAAAAATGACTATAGTTGAAGAGGTAATGGCCCCTAAACTATGTTCTGGGATGAAAGTTACAGCTTCAGTGAAATCCGTTTGCAAATCGGAGTGATAGATTATAATCTAGAGCCAACGGTACGTTTTCTATGTTAAACCATTACACCATTGAAAAACTGGTTACGTTTGCAATCGAAAGAAAAATGACTATAGTTGAAGAGGTAATGGCCCCTAAACTATGTTCTGGGATGAAAAATACAGCTTCAGTGAAATCCGTTTGCAAATCGGAGTGATAGATTAGAATCTAGAGCCAACGGTACGTTTTCTATGTTAAACCATTACACCATTGAAAAACTGGTTACGTTTGCAATCGAAAGAAAAATGACTATAGTTGAAGAGCTAATGGCCCCTAAACTATGTTCTGGGATGAAAAATACAGCTTCAGTGAAATCCGTTTGCAAATTGGAGTGATAGATTAGAATCTAGAGCCAACGGTACGTTTTCTATGTTAAACCATTACACCATTGAAAAACTGGTTACGTTTGCAATCGAAAGAAAAATGACTATAGTTGAAGAGGTAATGGCCCCTAAACTATGTTCTGGGATGAAAGTTACAGCTTCAGTGAAATCCGTTTGCAAATCGGAGTGATAGATTAGAATCTAGAGCCAACGGTACGTTTTCTATGTTAAACCATTACACCATTGAAAAACTGGTTACGTTTGCAATCGAAAGAAAAATGACTATAGTTGAAGAGCTAATGGCCCCTAAACTATGTTCTGGGATGAAAAATACAGCTTCAGTGAATTCCGTTTGCAAATCGGAGTGATAGATTAGAATCTAGAGCCAACGGTACGTTTTCTATGTTAAACCATTACACCATTGAAAAACTGGTTACGTTTGCAATCGAAAGAAAAATGACTATAGTTGAAGAGGTAATGGCCCCTAAACTATGTTCTGGGATGAAAGTTACAGCTTCAGTGAAATCCGTTTGCAAATCGGAGTGATAGATTAGAATCTAGAGCCAACGGTACGTTTTCTATGTTAAACCATTACACCATTGAAAAACTGGTTACGTTTGCAATCGAAATAAAAATGACTATAGTTGAAGAGGTAATGGCCCCTAAACTATGTTCTGGGATGAAAGTTACAGCTTCAGTGAAATCCGTTTGCAAATCGGAGTGATAGATTAGAATCTAGAGCCAACGGTACATTTTCTATGTTAAACCATTACACCATTGAAAAACTGGTTACGTTTGCAATCGAAAGAAAAATGACTATAGTTGAAGAGGTAATGGCCCCTAAACTATGTTCTGGGATGAAAGTTACAGCTTCAGTGAAATCCGTTTGCAAATCGGAGTGATAGATTAGAATCTAGAGCCAACGGTACGTTTTCTATGTTAAACCATTACACCATTGAAAAACTGGTTACGTTTGCAATCGAAAGAAAAATGACTATAGTTGAAGAGGTAATGGCCCCTAAACTATGTTCTGGGATGAAAAATACAGCTTCAGTGAAATCCGTTTGCAAATCGGAGTGATAGATTAGAATCTAGAGCCAACGGTACGTTTTCTATGTTAAACCATTACACCATTGAAAAACTGGTTACGTTTGCAATCGAAAGAAAAATGACTATAGTTGAAGAGGTAATGGCCCCTAAACTATGTTCTGGGATGAAAGTTACAGCTTCAGTGAAATCCGTTTGCAAATCGGAGTGATAGATTAGAATCTAGAGCCAACGGTACGTTTTCTATGTTAAACCATTACACCATTGAAAAACTGGTTACGTTTGCAATCGAAAGAAAAATGACTATAGTTGAAGAGGTAATGGCCCCTAAACTATGTTCTGGGATGAAAGTTACAGCTTCAGTGAAATCCGTTTGCAAATCGGAGTGATAGATTAGAATCTAGAGCCAACGGTACGTTTTCTATGTTAAACCATTACACCATTGAAAAACTGGTTACGTTTGCAATCGAAAGAAAAATGACTATAGTTGAAGAGGTAATGGCCCCTAAACTATGTTCTGGGATGAAAGTTACAGCTTCAGTGAAATCCGTTTGCAAATCGGAGTGATAGATTAGAATCTAGAGCCAACGGTACGTTTTCTATGTTAAACCATTACACCATTGAAAAACTGGTTACGTTTGCAATCGAAAGAAAAATGACTATAGTTGAAGAGGTAATGGCCCCTAAACTATGTTCTGGGATGAAAAATACAGCTTCAGTGAAATCCGTTTGCAAATCGGAGTGATAGATTAGAA
The DNA here is from genome assembly GCF_040937935.1 of Hyperolius riggenbachi. Taxonomy (NCBI): domain Eukaryota; kingdom Metazoa; phylum Chordata; class Amphibia; order Anura; family Hyperoliidae; genus Hyperolius; species Hyperolius riggenbachi. The sequence goes on along the minus strand of NW_027152522.1, from coordinate 29,380 downwards.
TCTAGAGCCAACGGTACGTTTTCTATGTTAAACCATTACACCATTGAAAAACTGGTTACGTTTGCAATCGAAAGAAAAATGACTATAGTTGAAGAGGTAATGGCCCCTAAACTATGTTCTGGGATGAAAGTTACAGCTTCAGTGAAATCCGTTTGCAAATCGGAGTGATAGATTAGAATCTAGAGCCAACGGTACGTTTTCTATGTTAAACCATTACACCATTGAAAAACTGGTTACGTTTGCAATCGAAAGAAAAATGACTATAGTTGAAGAGGTAATGGCCCCTAAACTATGTTCTGGGATGAAAAATACAGCTTCAGTGAATTCCGTTTGCAAATCGGAGTGATAGATTAGAATCTAGAGCCAACGGTACGTTTTCTATGTTAAACCATTACACCATTGAAAAACTGGTTACGTTTGCAATCGAAAGAAAAATGACTATAGTTGAAGAGGTAATGGCCCCTAAACTATGTTCTGGGATGAAAGTTACAGCTTCAGTGAAATCCGTTTGCAAATCGGAGTGATAGATTAGAATCTAGAGCCAACGGTACGTTTTCTATGTTAAACCATTACACCATTGAAAAACTGGTTACGTTTGCAATCGAAAGAAAAATGACTATAGTTGAAGAGGTAATGGCCCCTAAACTATGTTCTGGGATGAAAGTTACAGCTTCAGTGAAATCCGTTTGCAAATCGGAGTGATAGATTAGAATCTAGAGCCAACGGTACGTTTTCTATGTTAAACCATTACACCATTGAAAAACTGGTTACGTTTGCAATCGAAAGAAAAATGACTATAGTTGAAGAGGTAATGGCCCCTAAACTATGTTCTGGGATGAAAGTTACAGCTTCAGTGAAATCCGTTTGCAAATCGGAGTGATAGATTAGAATCTAGAGCCAACGGTACGTTTTCTATGTTAAACCATTACACCATTGAAAAACTGGTTACGTTTGCAATCGAAAGAAAAATGACTATAGTTGAAGAGGTAATGGCCCCTAAACTATGTTCTGGGATGAAAGTTACAGCTTCAGTGAAATCCGTTTGCAAATCGGAGTGATAGATTAGAATCTAGAGCCAACGGTACGTTTTCTATGTTAAACCATTACACCATTGAAAAACTGGTTACGTTTGCAATCGAAAGAAAAATGACTATAGTTGAAGAGGTAATGGCCCCTAAACTATGTTCTGGGATGAAAAATACAGCTTCAGTGAATTCCGTTTGCAAATCGGAGTGATAGATTAGAATCTAGAGCCAACGGTACGTTTTCTATGTTAAACCATTACACCATTGAAAAACTGGTTACGTTTGCAATCGAAAGAAAAATGACTATAGTTGAAGAGGTAATGGCCCCTAAACTATGTTCTGGGATGAAAAATACAGCTTCAGTGAAATCCGTTTGCAAATCGGAGTGATAGATTAGAATCTAGAGCCAACGGTACATTTTCTATGTTAAACCATTACACCATTGAAAAACTGGTTACGTTTGCAATCGAAAGAAAAATGACTATAGTTGAAGAGGTAATGGCCCCTAAACTATGTTCTGGGATGAAAGTTACAGCTTCAGTGAAATCCGTTTGCAAATCGGAGTGATAGATTAGAATCTAGAGCCAACGGTACGTTTTCTATGTTAAACCATTACACCATTGAAAAACTGGTTACGTTTGCAATCGAAAGAAAAATGACTATAGTTGAAGAGGTAATGGCCCCTAAACTATGTTCTGGGATGAAAAATACAGCTTCAGTGAATTCCGTTTGCAAATCGGAGTGATAGATTAGAATCTAGAGCCAACGGTACGTTTTCTATGTTAAACCATTACACCATTGAAAAACTGGTTACGTTTGCAATCGAAAGAAAAATGACTATAGTTGAAGAGGTAATGGCCCCTAAACTATGTTCTGGGATGAAAAATACAGCTTCAGTGAAATCCGTTTGCAAATCGGAGTGATAGATTAGAATCTAGAGCCAACGGTACATTTTCTATGTTAAACCATTACACCATTGAAAAACTGGTTACGTTTGCAATCGAAAGAAAAATGACTATAGTTGAAGAGGTAATGGCCCCTAAACTATGTTCTGGGATGAAAGTTACAGCTTCAGTGAAATCCGTTTGCAAATCGGAGTGATAGATTAGAATCTAGAGCCAACGGTACGTTTTCTATGTTAAACCATTACACCATTGAAAAACTGGTTACGTTTGCAATCGAAAGAAAAATGACTATAGTTGAAGAGGTAATGGCCCCTAAACTATGTTCTGGGATGAAAGTTACAGCTTCAGTGAAATCCGTTTGCAAATCGGAGTGATAGATTAGAATCTAGAGCCAACGGTACGTTTTCTATGTTAAACCATTACACCATTGAAAAACTGGTTACGTTTGCAATCGAAAGAAAAATGACTATAGTTGAAGAGGTAATGGCCCCTAAACTATGTTCTGGGATGAAAGTTACAGCTTCAGTGAAATCCGTTTGCAAATCGGAGTGATAGATTAGAATCTAGAGCCAACGGTACGTTTTCTATGTTAAACCATTACACCATTGAAAAACTGGTTACGTTTGCAATCGAAAGAAAAATGACTATAGTTGAAGAGGTAATGGCCCCTAAACTATGTTCTGGGATGAAAAATACAGCTTCAGTGAATTCCGTTTGCAAATCGGAGTGATAGATTAGAATCTAGAGCCAACGGTACGTTTTCTATGTTAAACCATTACACCATTGAAAAACTGGTTACGTTTGCAATCGAAAGAAAAATGACTATAGTTGAAGAGGTAATGGCCCCTAAACTATGTTCTGGGATGAAAGTTACAGCTTCAGTGAAATCCGTTTGCAAATCGGAGTGATAGATTAGAATCTAGAGCCAACGGTACGTTTTCTATGTTAAACCATTACACCATTGAAAAACTGGTTACGTTTGCAATCGAAAGAAAAATGACTATAGTTGAAGAGGTAATGGCCCCTAAACTATGTTCTGGGATGAAAGTTACAGCTTCAGTGAAATCCGTTTGCAAATCGGAGTGATAGATTAGAATCTAGAGCCAACGGTACGTTTTCTATGTTAAACCATTACACCATTGAAAAACTGGTTACGTTTGCAATCGAAAGAAAAATGACTATAGTTGAAGAGGTAATGGCCCCTAAACTATGTTCTGGGATGAAAGTTACAGCTTCAGTGAAATCCGTTTGCAAATCGGAGTGATAGATTAGAATCTAGAGCCAACGGTACGTTTTCTATGTTAAACCATTACACCATTGAAAAACTGGTTACGTTTGCAATCGAAAGAAAAATGACTATAGTTGAAGAGGTAATGGCCCCTAAACTATGTTCTGGGATGAAAGTTACAGCTTCAGTGAAATCCGTTTGCAAATCGGAGTGATAGATTAGAATCTAGAGCCAACGGTACGTTTTCTATGTTAAACCGGTTTCAATAATTTTTATTGAGAAAAACATTTTAAACATTTTTTAACAGTCAAAGTTTTAAATTTGACATAAGCAGTGACAGTGTATCAATTTACATTGTATAACATATATCATAAAGTTGGATGTTTTACAGAGTATATGTTCAAGTATAACAAACAGTCATTTATATTATGCAGACAGTCGATCAATGGTGGCATACAATCAATAACAAAATAGAAGAATATTGTGGATAATAATTGGAGACGTAGAGAACTTTATTAATTATTCTTGATTCTGATGGAACGTTGAGTGGGCACAATTCAGCCAGTATGATATGTTAGTAGGTGTATTATTCATTGAGTTTTGAAGGGAAGAATAGTATTGATGGTTTCTTTTGCTATAATGAGTGAGTCTGGGTTAATTTCCTTAGTTTACTCTATCATATTGTGGTTATATTTACATAGTAAATTTTGTAGTAGATTTTATATATATTGTTGGCCTTGAAGAAGCAGCTGGTATTGTAATTTCTTAATATAAGTGGTATAGGTGGTATCACTCAACCCAGGAAATGGAAGGTTAAGACCTTCCCACAGAGATCCTGGGGAGCAATTCCAATAAGATGGAATTATATTACAATACATGTTGTGATTTCTTTAGGCCTAGACATGTGTTTATTTGATAATTTGGTTGTTGGTATAGCTTTATTGTTGACCTTGTGTTATTTGGATACTGTAATATCTAAATATGTGTGTTGTTTTGGTACCACTCAACCCAGGAAATGGGAGGCTAATACCTACCCGCAGGTATCCTGGGGAGTAGTTCCAAAATGGTGGAATTATATTACAGCAGAGTTGCTGTGTGTCTAATTTGGTCTGGGTTTGTTGTATGGAAGAGTGTTTGGTGAAGAATTCAAAGGGACTCTCATTATTTACTGTTATAGGCTCAGTGAGCTCTTTCTATAGTATTCTTTCTTCTGTGTGTCGAGAACATGGGGTGAGCTTTTCCATAAATTGGGGGATTCTAGTCTCTCTGTTGAGATTTCTAAAGGGCAGTTATCTAAGAAGATATGAAGCTTGACTGCTAAATTTCAGTTAGAAATGTATATGTGGTAGTTATCTTGACTTATATTTCTAGTGTGATATCTATTAGATCTTAAACCTTAAACCTTAAACCTTAAACCTTAAAACTGTACAATGATATAGTAGTGTATGTTTCTCTCTTAAGAAAAGGATAATCAGTCTATTGGATAGCAAATATGCCGCTATTTCCTAAAACTATATACAAGTTAGCCACAATCAATGTTGTGGCTATAGTCCCAAATAGCCCCAAAGTGAAATGAGGTATGAGAGAAGGAGGGTGTACAAGGTGTACACCTCATGGTATTAACCTTTTCATAATCATATTACTAGGCACAAACTGTACTTACTGGGTATGTTAGAGTAGATATGAGTGTGTGAGGGTGGAGGGGGTGGTGAAGAGTGTGTATATGTGTTCAGATAGATTCAGAAATTCATTAGTTTAGAGGATTTATAAACTGTGGGCCATATATGGGCTTTTTTCATGAAGGCGTTCAGGCTACCATTTCCTATTGCCCAGGACTTTTCGGCTAAAAGATTTGATTCCACTGTTCTCAATATTTCGTTCATATTGGGAACATTGTGGGATTTCCAGTTGAGGACTATGAAGTATCTTATAGCTATAAGTATATGGTTCAATATTAATCTTTCTTGTGGAGGTATTAATATAGTACCAATGTGGAACATGACCATTTCGGGGGGTAGGTGTTCTAGAGACATAGGGAGTTGTTTTAGGAATTGTTCTACTTCATTCCAGAGATTTTGTAGTTTAGGACAACTGTAGAAGATATGATGCTGTGAACCAGTCTGATTACATCCTCTCCAACATAAGGGGGAAGAGGAACTATCAAATTTCGAAATTTTCTCTGGTGTCATATACCAGTTCCAAAGGTTTTTAATCAGACCTTCGTGGTGGGCAACACAATGGGATGATTTTTTCATAGATCTTAATGCAATTTCCCAATCTTCCTGAGAGATTTCCGTTTGTAAGATGTCTTGCCACTTTTCCAGCTGCCATTTGGGGGTTTCTTCTTTTAGTTCTAGTTGTGTTAGGTAGAAGATTGAGGTTCCTTTTAGTTTAGTTCCATCAGGATTAAGGAGTCTTTTGATTTTGGGTGTATATGTTATGGGGGTATAAGGATGTCTGAGTATGAATGTATGGATTTTATCATATATTGCTTTGTCTGAAGCGGGAATATTATATTTAGAGTTTAGCTCTTCAAAGGGTCTAGGTTTTGAGTCTGTTATTAAGTCTTCATAATATTTAAGTCCTAGAGATATCCAATGGGACAGGTCTATGTTTCTAATTACTGCATGCAGTGTTTCTATGGGTGTTGGGATATTAATAGCTAAATTATCTTTCCTGCATTGGGTAATTATTTCTCTCCAAATTTTTAAAGTGTTGGCTGTGATCGGGTTTTTAATATTTTGTACTACTTTCCAAACGAGTCGTGAGTGTATGACCGATTTGAGATTTGGAAAATGTAGCTGTTCTTCTTCAATCTCGATCCATTGTTTGGTGGGGGAGTTATCCCAGAGAGATCTTGATTGCTCTAGTATTGTGGCTTTATAATATTTCTCTATGTCAGGGACCCCGAGGCCAAGATTAGAAGTATGGTTAGTCAATATTTTATTAGAGAAGCGGGAGTGTCTGTTCATTAGGATGAATTTATTTAGTAGTCTTTGGAGAGTGCTAAAAAATTTTTGGGGGACTCTAATGGGTACGTTTCTAAACAAGTATAGCAATTGGGGTAATAACATCATTTTGAAAGCTGATGAACGGCCTAGCCATGAAAATTCAAGCTTAGATAGATTATCTAGGGATTGTTTTAATTTAGAGAGCCATGGATCATAGTTTTCTTTATATAGTTGGGCTGTTGTTGTAGTAAGCTGAATACCCAGGTACTTAATGGATTTAGTGGACCATGTATAGTGGCAGGACTGCTTAAGGATTTCTATAGTAGATTTGGGAACATTGCAGGGTAAGATCATTGTTTTGGTTTGGTTTATTTTGTAGTATGAGACCAGAGAAAACTGTTCTAATTCTTTCTCTAAGTTTGGTAGGGATATTAGAGGTTTCTGTAAGTACAGGATGACGTCATCAGCATATAGTCCCATTTTGGTACTGAACTTGTCTTTTTTGATTCCATGTATCATATTGTTTTGTCTGATCTTTTGGGCTAACGGTTCAATAGCTAAAATGAAAATGAGTGGGGAGAGGGGGCAGCCTTGACGTGTTCCGTTTCTTATATTAAATGTAGAGGAGACTGAGCCGGAAGATGAGACCTTTGCAGAAGGGCAAGAGTATAGAGCCATTGTTGCTTGAATTAAGAAACCTGGTAGGCCGAATTTTTCCAGAACCTTAGACATATATAGCCAGTTAACTCTGTCGAACGCCTTTTCCGCGTCTAAGGAGACGAGGAGTGTAGGCGTTCGACAGAGCTTCATCCCATGTATCAGTGCCATGGCTTTCCTGGTACTGTCGCTGGTGGATCTGCCTTTGATAAAGCCTACCTGGTCCGGATGGATCAATTGTGTTAGGAGTGGTGATAATCGGTTAGCAATTATTTTTGCATATATTTTGATGTCTGTGTTAAGAAGGGATATTGGGCGGTAATTTGTAGGGTCTGATTGGTCTTTCCCTTCTTTTGGTATCGTGGTGATGGTAGCAGATAGGAATTCTTTGGGGAAAGAGCCTATTTTGGCGGCTTCGTTGAACGTATCTAGTAGTGGTTTAGAAATGATATGAATACATTTTTTAAAGTAGTCGTTTACAAAACCATCCGGACCAGGTGATTTATCTTTTTTAAGAGACATGATGGCAGATTCAACCTCTTGTATTCTAAATGGTACATTCAAATAATGGCTTTCGAACTCAGAGATGGTTGGTAAGTTCACAGATTTCAAATATTTTTCTATTTCAGTTTCTGATGGTACATGAGAATTTGGGTTTTTTTCTATATTATATAAATCTTCATAGTATGAAGCTAATCCTTCTACAATGTCATTTGGGTGGTATACATCGGTCTTAGATTTAGGGTGCTTGAGCTTAACAATTCTCTGATAAATTCTCTTACCCTTTATTTTCTGAGCCATTGCCTTACCCGCCTTATTTCTGTCATGATACCAGTGCTCTCTGAGGATCGTTTGCCATTTGTCATATTTCTGATAGTAGATATCAGCCAGGTCTTGTCTAATACTTTCTAATTTAGGTATCAGCTCTATTTTTTTATTATTGAAGATGTCATGTTCAAGAGACTTGATATCCTTTAACAATGTGTCAGTCTTTTCATTTATTTTCTTTTTGTGTATTGCAGAATATTTAATAAAGGCTCCCCTCATAAAAGCCTTATGGGCTGACCAGATTGTTGTTCTGGAGACTTCCTCTGTATTGTTAAAGTAGAAAAATTCTTCTAAATCTTTCTTGAGTTTGGGAAAGGTGTGTTCAGAATGTAGTATATATTTGTTCATCTTCCAATCTGGACGGGTAAGATGGGGTGTTTCTAGGTGAAATTTTATTATCAAAGGGGAATGGTCTGACCATATTCTTGGGCCTATGTCTATTTTGGATATAAGTGGAAGGGAAAATATATTGGTTAAACAATGGTCTATCCTGGTGTAAGATTTATGTATAGGTGAGTAAAATGTATAATCTTTTTCTCCAGGGTGGTAGCATCTCCAGGAGTCAAATAATTCTGATTTAAGCAGTGAGTTTTGGATCAAGGATGGCAGTCTTCTACGATTTGATGTACAATCCATATTGGGGTCTGTTATAGCGTTTAGGTCTCCTAATATAAAGAGATTGCCTTTTGTTATGCTGAAGATTTTTTTTAGTTTTTTGTTTAAAAAGTTGACCTGGTGGGTATTTGGGGCATAGAGGCTTACAAAGGTGTATGTTTGTGAGTTTATTAGGCCTGAGAGAATTACCATCCTGCCATCCTTGCTACAAAACTGATCTTTTACTACAAAGCCTAAAGAATCCTTGATGGCAATAAACGTCCCTCTTTTTTTCTTGTTTGGTAAATTTGAGTGGAAGATCTTTGTGAATTGATGTAGTTTAAGTTTTTTAGCTGCTTGGTTGTCTAAATGGGATTCCTGGACACATATAATATCAGCTAATTCATCTTTTATTAATTTCTGTAGAAGGTATCGTTTCCTAAACGAGTTTAATCCCCTCACGTTGATGGATAAGATTTTAACATTTTGTGTCATTTTTAGTATTTAGAGTGCTTGTATAGAACTCTAATAGTTGTTGTAAAGATGTCCAGAATGTATCAGTGTACCTAGTATGTTTGTAGATTATTACTTTATCACAGATAGATAATATAGTTAATGGTGTATGTTGTGGAGCCAGTTGGGACAAAAGGGTGTAGCACCAGTGTGTTAAAGAACAATAACAGTAACAAAAACTATAATAAGGGTATAAACATAAAATTAAGTCTGTATATGCTAACTCGTCTAAGGTTAGACAAACATTTAAACTATCAGAATAAGCAGAACAAAGAGTATACCTACATAAGAGGAATAGGGTTGTTATGGTATCAACCATAATGTCAGTCCAGTTCATCTTCTGCTTGGTGTAGGAAATAGTATGGTTAACAAAGGTAGTAGCAAGGGTCGTAATATGTATTAACCATTGGACCTTAAAAGGAAAGGGAAATACAGGAAGCAGGTAGAAAAGTAGAAGTAAAGAGTTCCAACTTCCAAGGCCTGGTAGGCCAAGCTCCCTCAGCATGGGAGAAAGGATGACGGTTCTCCTAGGTAGACTATAGGCTCCTAAGGAATCGTCTATTGTGGGGATTCAAAGTTTGTGGTAAGCACATTGTTCTTATTTTTCAGTTGCCGAAGCTTGTCCTGTAGTTGTTTCCTCTTCCGGAGGGGCAGTTAAGTCCATTGACTCATGTGAGGCTTTGGTGGAGGTTTTGAAGGGTTTGTCCTTTCTAGGATCTCTAGGGATGAACATTGGGATATTCCATTTTTTCAGTAGCTCCTTCCCTTCATCAAGAGATTTGATGACATGTGAGACTCCTTGATCATTAATTACTAGTTTTGTAGGAAAGCCCCATGAGTAGGGGATGCTCTTGTGTCTCAAAGTGGTTGTGATAGGCGAGAGAATCTTCCTAGCCTGAAGAGTCATCTGTGAGAGGTCCTGAAACAGGGATATATCTTTGTGTGGGCCTGGTAACTTCTTCCCACCTCTAGTAAATGACAAGAGTTTCTCCTTTACATGATAGAAGTGGATACGAGTAATTACGTCTCTTGGTAGGTGTTGTGGTATAAATCCAGGCTTTGGTAGGCGGTGTACTCTGTCTATGACCAGTTCACTTTCCTTGATGTTAGGGATAGTAGCTTTGAGGACATCTTGAACGTAGCCCTTGAGATCATCATTGGATACTGTTTCTGGTACCCCTCTGAGTTTGACGTTATTGCGTCTGTTACGATCCTCACTATCAGTGATTTTCCCCTTCATCCACTGTACTTCTGCAGTTAATGCTTTATGTGAATCAAGCAGTTCATTGTGAGCATCAGTCATTTGTACGATCCTATTCTCCAGTCTAGTGATTCTGGTGTTTGTTTCGTGGGCAAAATGGGCCATGTTGTTTGCTAGCGACTTCATGTCAGCTCTCATTTCATCTGAGTTATTTTGTATGAAGTTCTTAAAGGAGTACATGAATTGCTTAAAAAATCCTTGAGTGACTGGTTGGTCTGATTCTGGAACAGAGAGTAGTGGATCTGAAGGGTCCTCTTCTGTGGATGGCTGTTGGGTATGGTGTATGGGTTGTTCCTGCTGTGAATGCGTATTTTTGGCCGCATTTACGCGTGCATTGCCTTCTTCATGCGTATTTTCGGACGCGTTCATGCGTATTTTTTTGGACGCATGTTGGCTTGGAGAAGGGGCGCTATGCGTATTTTCGGACGCGTACAGCCGCGACGGTTTCAGGGGACTACGTTTTCGGTACTCCTCGTCGTCACTACCCTCAGACCAGTCCGCTTTCTCCCTTCTGTGGTAGGGGGTAGCTAGTGGGTCATAGCGGTTCCTCTGGGAAAGTGGAGGAGGTGTTCTGGAATTACTGACCTCTGTGTCTCCCTGCCAGGACCTGCGGCGGCCATCTTGGGCCTCTGTGTCATGGAAGTCAGGCAGTCTTCTAGGCATGGGAGAAGCTTGCTTCTTATGATAAGTGGGTCTTCTCCACTCCATCGCGTTCTGTGACTGTTCCCCTCCTATTTCGCCGAAAAAACGGGCTTCCAGGCTGCTTTGGACGCTTATATCAGTGCTTGTTAGGCAGGAGCTGCAGGCTCACACAACCATTCAGCTCTGCCTCCAGGCCACGCCCCCCTTCTATGTTAAACCATTACACCATTGAAAAACTGGTTACGTTTGCAATCGAAAGAAAAATGACTATAGTTGAAGAGGTAATGGCCCCTAAACTATGTTCTGGGATGAAAAATACAGCTTCAGTGAATTCCGTTTGCAAATCGGAGTGATAGATTAGAATCTAGAGCCAACGGTACGTTTTCTATGTTAAACCATTACACCATTGAAAAACTGGTTACGTTTGCAATCGAAAGAAAAATGACTATAGTTGAAGAGGTAATGGCCCCTAAACTATGTTCTGGGATGAAAGTTACAGCTTCAGTGAAATCCGTTTGCAAATCGGAGTGATAGATTAGAATCTAGAGCCAACGGTACGTTTTCTATGTTAAACCATTACACCATTGAAAAACTGGTTACGTTTGCAATCGAAAGAAAAATGACTATAGTTGAAGAGGTAATGGCCCCTAAACTATGTTCTGGGATGAAAAATACAGCTTCAGTGAAATCCGTTTGCAAATCGGAGTGATAGATTAGAATCTAGAGCCAACGGTACGTTTTCTATGTTAAACCATTACACCATTGAAAAACTGGTTACGTTTGCAATCGAAAGAAAAATGACTATAGTTGAAGAGCTAATGGCCCCTAAACTATGTTCTGGGATGAAAAATACAGCTTCAGTGAAATCCGTTTGCAAATTGGAGTGATAGATTAGAATCTAGAGCCAACGGTACGTTTTCTATGTTAAACCATTACACCATTGAAAAACTGGTTACGTTTGCAATCGAAAGAAAAATGACTATAGTTGAAGAGGTAATGGCCCCTAAACTATGTTCTGGGATGAAAGTTACAGCTTCAGTGAAATCCGTTTGCAAATCGGAGTGATAGATTAGAATCTAGAGCCAACGGTACGTTTTCTATGTTAAACCATTACACCATTGAAAAACTGGTTACGTTTGCAATCGAAAGAAAAATGACTATAGTTGAAGAGCTAATGGCCCCTAAACTATGTTCTGGGATGAAAAATACAGCTTCAGTGAATTCCGTTTGCAAATCGGAGTGATAGATTAGAATCTAGAGCCAACGGTACGTTTTCTATGTTAAACCATTACACCATTGAAAAACTGGTTACGTTTGCAATCGAAAGAAAAATGACTATAGTTGAAGAGGTAATGGCCCCTAAACTATGTTCTGGGATGAAAGTTACAGCTTCAGTGAAATCCGTTTGCAAATCGGAGTGATAGATTAGAATCTAGAGCCAACGGTACGTTTTCTATGTTAAACCATTACACCATTGAAAAACTGGTTACGTTTGCAATCGAAATAAAAATGACTATAGTTGAAGAGGTAATGGCCCCTAAACTATGTTCTGGGATGAAAGTTACAGCTTCAGTGAAATCCGTTTGCAAATCGGAGTGATAGATTAGAATCTAGAGCCAACGGTACATTTTCTATGTTAAACCATTACACCATTGAAAAACTGGTTACGTTTGCAATCGAAAGAAAAATGACTATAGTTGAAGAGGTAATGGCCCCTAAACTATGTTCTGGGATGAAAGTTACAGCTTCAGTGAAATCCGTTTGCAAATCGGAGTGATAGATTAGAATCTAGAGCCAACGGTACGTTTTCTATGTTAAACCATTACACCATTGAAAAACTGGTTACGTTTGCAATCGAAAGAAAAATGACTATAGTTGAAGAGGTAATGGCCCCTAAACTATGTTCTGGGATGAAAAATACAGCTTCAGTGAAATCCGTTTGCAAATCGGAGTGATAGATTAGAATCTAGAGCCAACGGTACGTTTTCTATGTTAAACCATTACACCATTGAAAAACTGGTTACGTTTGCAATCGAAAGAAAAATGACTATAGTTGAAGAGGTAATGGCCCCTAAACTATGTTCTGGGATGAAAGTTACAGCTTCAGTGAAATCCGTTTGCAAATCGGAGTGATAGATTAGAATCTAGAGCCAACGGTACGTTTTCTATGTTAAACCATTACACCATTGAAAAACTGGTTACGTTTGCAATCGAAAGAAAAATGACTATAGTTGAAGAGGTAATGGCCCCTAAACTATGTTCTGGGATGAAAGTTACAGCTTCAGTGAAATCCGTTTGCAAATCGGAGTGATAGATTAGAATCTAGAGCCAACGGTACGTTTTCTATGTTAAACCATTACACCATTGAAAAACTGGTTACGTTTGCAATCGAAAGAAAAATGACTATAGTTGAAGAGGTAATGGCCCCTAAACTATGTTCTGGGATGAAAGTTACAGCTTCAGTGAAATCCGTTTGCAAATCGGAGTGATAGATTAGAATCTAGAGCCAACGGTACGTTTTCTATGTTAAACCATTACACCATTGAAAAACTGGTTACGTTTGCAATCGAAAGAAAAATGACTATAGTTGAAGAGGTAATGGCCCCTAAACTATGTTCTGGGATGAAAAATACAGCTTCAGTGAAATCCGTTTGCAAATCGGAGTGATAGATTAGAATCTAGAGCCAACGGTACGTTTTCTATGTTAAACCATTACACCATTGAAAAACTGGTTACGTTTGCAATCGAAAGAAAAATGACTATAGTTGAAGAGGTAATGGCCCCTAAACTATGTTCTGGGATGAAAGTTACAGCTTCAGTGAAATCCGTTTGCAAATCGGAGTGATAGATTAGAATCTAGAGCCAACGGTACGTTTTCTATGTTAAACCATTACACCATTGAAAAACTGGTTACGTTTGCAATCGAAAGAAAAATGACTATAGTTGAAGAGGTAATGGCCCCTAAACTATGTTCTGGGATGAAAAATACAGCTTCAGTGAATTCCGTTTGCAAATCGGAGTGATAGATTAGAATCTAGAGCCAACGGTACGTTTTCTATGTTAAACCATTACACCATTGAAAAACTGGTTACGTTTGCAATCGAAAGAAAAATGACTATAGTTGAAGAGGTAATGGCCCCTAAACTATGTTCTGGGATGAAAGTTACAGCTTCAGTGAAATCCGTTTGCAAATCGGAGTGATAGATTAGAATCTAGAGCCAACGGTACGTTTTCTATGTTAAACCATTACACCATTGAAAAACTGGTTACGTTTGCAATCGAAAGAAAAATGACTATAGTTGAAGAGGTAATGGCCCCTAAACTATGTTCTGGGATGAAAGTTACAGCTTCAGTGAAATCCGTTTGCAAATCGGAGTGATAGATTAGAATCTAGAGCCAACGGTACGTTTTCTATGTTAAACCATTACACCATTGAAAAACTGGTTACGTTTGCAATCGAAAGAAAAATGACTATAGTTGAAGAGGTAATGGCCCCTAAACTATGTTCTGGGATGAAAGTTACAGCTTCAGTGAAATCCGTTTGCAAATCGGAGTGATAGATTAGAATCTAGAGCCAACGGTACGTTTTCTATGTTAAACCATTACACCATTGAAAAACTGGTTACGTTTGCAATCGAAAGAAAAATGACTATAGTTGAAGAGGTAATGGCCCCTAAACTATGTTCTGGGATGAAAGTTACAGCTTCAGTGAAATCCGTTTGCAAATCGGAGTGATAGATTAGAATCTAGAGCCAACGGTACGTTTTCTATGTTAAACCATTACACCATTGAAAAACTGGTTACGTTTGCAATCGAAAGAAAAATGACTATAGTTGAAGAGGTAATGGCCCCTAAACTATGTTCTGGGATGAAAAATACAGCTTCAGTGAATTCCGTTTGCAAATCGGAGTGATAGATTAGAATCTAGAGCCAACGGTACGTTTTCTATGTTAAACCATTACACCATTGAAAAACTGGTTACGTTTGCAATCGAAAGAAAAATGACTATAGTTGAAGAGGTAATGGCCCCTAAACTATGTTCTGGGATGAAAAATACAGCTTCAGTGAAATCCGTTTGCAAATCGGAGTGATAGATTAGAATCTAGAGCCAACGGTACATTTTCTATGTTAAACCATTACACCATTGAAAAACTGGTTACGTTTGCAATCGAAAGAAAAATGACTATAGTTGAAGAGGTAATGGCCCCTAAACTATGTTCTGGGATGAAAGTTACAGCTTCAGTGAAATCCGTTTGCAAATCGGAGTGATAGATTAGAATCTAGAGCCAACGGTACGTTTTCTATGTTAAACCATTACACCATTGAAAAACTGGTTACGTTTGCAATCGAAAGAAAAATGACTATAGTTGAAGAGGTAATGGCCCCTAAACTATGTTCTGGGATGAATAATACAGCTTCAGTGAATTCCGTTTGCAAATCGGAGTGATAGATTAGAATCTAGAGCCAACGGTACGTTTTCTATGTTAAACCATTACACCATTGAAAAACTGGTTACGTTTGCAATCGAAAGAAAAATGACTATAGTTGAAGAGGTAATGGCCCCTAAACTATGTTCTGGGATGAAAAATACAGCTTCAGTGAAATCCGTTTGCAAATCGGAGTGATAGATTAGAATCTAGAGCCAACGGTACATTTTCTATGTTAAACCATTACACCATTGAAAAACTGGTTACGTTTGCAATCGAAAGAAAAATGACTATAGTTGAAGAGGTAATGGCCCCTAAACTATGTTCTGGGATGAAAGTTACAGCTTCAGTGAAATCCGTTTGCAAATCGGAGTGATAGATTAGAATCTAGAGCCAACGGTACGTTTTCTATGTTAAACCATTACACCATTGAAAAACTGGTTACGTTTGCAATCGAAAGAAAAATGACTATAGTTGAAGAGGTAATGGCCCCTAAACTATGTTCTGGGATGAAAGTTACAGCTTCAGTGAAATCCGTTTGCAAATCGGAGTGATAGATTAGAATCTAGAGCCAACGGTACGTTTTCTATGTTAAACCATTACACCATTGAAAAACTGGTTACGTTTGCAATCGAAAGAAAAATGACTATAGTTGAAGAGGTAATGGCCCCTAAACTATGTTCTGGGATGAAAGTTACAGCTTCAGTGAAATCCGTTTGCAAATCGGAGTGATAGATTAGAATCTAGAGCCAACGGTACGTTTTCTATGTTAAACCATTACACCATTGAAAAACTGGTTACGTTTGCAATCGAAAGAAAAATGACTATAGTTGAAGAGGTAATGGCCCCTAAACTATGTTCTGGGATGAAAAATACAGCTTCAGTGAATTCCGTTTGCAAATCGGAGTGATAGATTAGAATCTAGAGCCAACGGTACGTTTTCTATGTTAAACCATTACACCATTGAAAAACTGGTTACGTTTGCAATCGAAAGAAAAATGACTATAGTTGAAGAGGTAATGGCCCCTAAACTATGTTCTGGGATGAAAAATACAGCTTCAGTGAAATCCGTTTGCAAATCGGAGTGATAGATTAGAATCTAGAGCCAACGGTACGTTTTCTATGTTAAACCATTACACCATTGAAAAACTGGTTACGTTTGCAATCGAAAGAAAAATGACTATAGTTGAAGAGCTAATGGCCCCTAAACTATGTTCTGGGATGAAAAATACAGCTTCAGTGAAATCCGTTTGCAAATTGGAGTGATAGATTAGAATCTAGAGCCAACGGTACGTTTTCTATGTTAAACCATTACACCATTGAAAAACTGGTTACGTTTGCAATCGAAAGAAAAATGACTATAGTTGAAGAGGTAATGGCCCCTAAACTATGTTCTGGGATGAAAGTTACAGCTTCAGTGAAATCCGTTTGCAAATCGGAGTGATAGATTAGAATCTAGAGCCAACGGTACGTTTTCTATGTTAAACCATTACACCATTGAAAAACTGGTTACGTTTGCAATCGAAAGAAAAATGACTATAGTTGAAGAGCTAATGGCCCCTAAACTATGTTCTGGGATGAAAAATACAGCTTCAGTGAATTCCGTTTGCAAATCGGAGTGATAGATTAGAATCTAGAGCCAACGGTACGTTTTCTATGTTAAACCATTACACCATTGAAAAACTGGTTACGTTTGCAATCGAAAGAAAAATGACTATAGTTGAAGAGGTAATGGCCCCTAAACTATGTTCTGGGATGAAAGTTACAGCTTCAGTGAAATCCGTTTGCAAATCGGAGTGATAGATTAGAATCTAGAGCCAACGGTACGTTTTCTATGTTAAACCATTACACCATTGAAAAACTGGTTACGTTTGCAATCGAAATAAAAATGACTATAGTTGAAGAGGTAATGGCCCCTAAACTATGTTCTGGGATGAAAGTTACAGCTTCAGTGAAATCCGTTTGCAAATCGGAGTGATAGATTAGAATCTAGAGCCAACGGTACATTTTCTATGTTAAACCATTACACCATTGAAAAACTGGTTACGTTTGCAATCGAAAGAAAAATGACTATAGTTGAAGAGGTAATGGCCCCTAAACTATGTTCTGGGATGAAAGTTACAGCTTCAGTGAAATCCGTTTGCAAATCGGAGTGATAGATTAGAATCTAGAGCCAACGGTACGTTTTCTATGTTAAACCATTACACCATTGAAAAACTGGTTACGTTTGCAATCGAAAGAAAAATGACTATAGTTGAAGAGGTAATGGCCCCTAAACTATGTTCTGGGATGAAAAATACAGCTTCAGTGAAATCCGTTTGCAAATCGGAGTGATAGATTAGAATCTAGAGCCAACGGTACGTTTTCTATGTTAAACCATTACACCATTGAAAAACTGGTTACGTTTGCAATCGAAAGAAAAATGACTATAGTTGAAGAGGTAATGGCCCCTAAACTATGTTCTGGGATGAAAGTTACAGCTTCAGTGAAATCCGTTTGCAAATCGGAGTGATAGATTAGAATCTAGAGCCAACGGTACGTTTTCTATGTTAAACCATTACACCATTGAAAAACTGGTTACGTTTGCAATCGAAAGAAAAATGACTATAGTTGAAGAGGTAATGGCCCCTAAACTATGTTCTGGGATGAAAGTTACAGCTTCAGTGAAATCCGTTTGCAAATCGGAGTGATAGATTAGAATCTAGAGCCAACGGTACGTTTTCTATGTTAAACCATTACACCATTGAAAAACTGGTTACGTTTGCAATCGAAAGAAAAATGACTATAGTTGAAGAGGTAATGGCCCCTAAACTATGTTCTGGGATGAAAGTTACAGCTTCAGTGAAATCCGTTTGCAAATCGGAGTGATAGATTAGAATCTAGAGCCAACGGTACGTTTTCTATGTTAAACCATTACACCATTGAAAAACTGGTTACGTTTGCAATCGAAAGAAAAATGACTATAGTTGAAGAGGTAATGGCCCCTAAACTATGTTCTGGGATGAAAAATACAGCTTCAGTGAAATCCGTTTGCAAATCGGAGTGATAGATTAGAATCTAGAGCCAACGGTACGTTTTCTATGTTAAACCATTACACCAGGGGCCCCCAAGCATTTTGGGTCGAGGGCCGGGTCAACATACTTCAGACTGCTGGGGGGCCAGAATATACATAAAAGGATGTATAAGTCTTTGCGGGCCAGACAGTAAAGCATACTCAGGTGACAACCTGCAGTCCAATTGGACAGCAGTGTTACCTGATGTGGAATTTGATTGGAAACCAGCAAATTACTGCTTTCTGGCTTCCATGTGGATGGGTGGTGCCAGCACTGCTATTCTATATGCGGACCACCAATATTTAAAGATGTAGCTGACCGCATCTATAAATAATACATTTTGTGTGGGGGGGGGGCCGGTAAAAAAGCCTCAGGGGGCCACATTCGGCCCGCGGGCCTTAGTTTGAGGACCAATGCATTACACCATTGAAAAACTGGTTACGTTTGCAATCGAAAGAAAAATGACTATAGTTGAAGAGGTAATGGCCCCTAAACTATGTTCTGGGATGAAAGTTACAGCTTCAGTGAAATCCGTTTGCAAATCGGAGTGATAGATTAGAATCTAGAGCCAACGGTACGTTTTCTATGTTAAACCATTACACCATTGAAAAACTGGTTACGTTTGCAATCGAAAGAAAAATGACTATAGTTGAAGAGGTAATGGCCCCTAAACTATGTTCTGGGATGAAAAATACAGCTTCAGTGAAATCCGTTTGCAAATCGGAGTGATAGATTAGAATCTAGAGCCAACGGTACGTTTTCTATGTTAAACCATTACACCATTGAAAAACTGGTTACGTTTGCAATCGAAAGAAAAATGACTATAGTTGAAGAGGTAATGGCCCCTAAACTATGTTCTGGGATGAAAGTTACAGCTTCAGTGAAATCCGTTTGCAAATCGGAGTGATAGATTAGAATCTAGAGCCAACGGTACGTTTTCTATGTTAAACCATTACACCATTGAAAAACTGGTTACGTTTGCAATCGAAAGAAAAATGACTATAGTTGAAGAGCTAATGGCCCCTAAACTATGTTCTGGGATGAAAAATACAGCTTCAGTGAAATCCGTTTGCAAATCGGAGTGATAGATTACAATCTAGAGCCAACGGTACGTTTTCTATGTTAAACCATTACACCATTGAAAAACTGGTTACGTTTGCAATCGAAAGAAAAATGACTATAGTTGAAGAGGTAATGGCCCCTAAACTATGTTCTGGGATGAAAGTTACAGCTTCAGTGAAATCCGTTTGCAAATCGGAGTGATAGATTAGAATCTAGAGCCAACGGTACGTTTTCTATGTTAAACCATTACACCATTGAAAAACTGGTTACGTTTGCAATCGAAAGAAAAATGACTATAGTTGAAGAGGTAATGGCCCCTAAACTATGTTCTGGGATTAAAGTTACAGCTTCAGTGAAATCCGTTTGCAAATCGGAGTGATAGATTAGAATCTAGAGCCAACGGTACGTTTTCCATGTTAAACCATTACACCATTGAAAAACTGGTTACGTTTGCAATCGAAAGAAAAATGACTATAGTTGAAGAGGTAATGGCCCCTAAACTATGTTCTGGGATGAAAGTTACAGCTTCAGTGAAATCCGTTTGCAAATCGGAGTGATAGATTAGAATCTAGAGCCAACGGTACGTTTTCTATGTTAAACCATTACACCATTGAAAAACTGGTTACGTTTGCAATCGAAAGAAAAATGACTATAGTTGAAGAGGTAATGGCCCCTAAACTATGTTCTGGGATGAAAGTTACAGCTTCAGTGAAATCCGTTTGCAAATCGGAGTGATAGATTAGAATCTAGAGCCAACGGTACGTTTTCTATGTTAAACCATTACACCATTGAAAAACTGGTTACGTTTGCAATCGAAAGAAAAATGACTATAGTTGAAGAGGTAATGGCCCCTAAACTATGTTCTGGGATGAAAAATACAGCTTCAGTGAATTCCGTTTGCAAATCGGAGTGATAGATTAGAATCTAGAGCCAACGGTACGTTTTCTATGTTAAACCATTACACCATTAAAAAACTGGTTACGTTTGCAATCGAAAGAAAAATGACTATAGTTGAAGAGGTAATGGCCCCTAAACTATGTTCTGGGATGAAAGTTACAGCTTCAGTGAAATCCGTTTGCAAATCGGAGTGATAGATTAGAATCTAGAGCCAACGGTACGTTTTCTATGTTAAACCATTACACCATTGAAAAACTGGTTACGTTTGCAATCGAAAGAAAAATGACTATAGTTGAAGAGGTAATGGCCCCTAAACTATGTTCTGGGATGAAAAATACAGCTTCAGTGAAATCCGTTTGCAAATCGGAGTGATAGATTAGAATCTAGAGCCAACGGTACGTTTTCTATGTTAAACCATTACACCATTGAAAAACTGGTTACGTTTGCAATCGAAAGAAAAATGACTATAGTTGAAGAGGTAATGGCCCCTAAACTATGTTCTGGGATGAAAAATACAGCTTCAGTGAAATCCGTTTGCAAATCGGAGTGATAGATTAGAATCTAGAGCCAACGGTACGTTTTCTATGTTAAACCATTACACCATTGAAAAACTGGTTACGTTTGCAATCGAAAGAAAAATGACTATAGTTGAAGAGGTAATGGCCCCTAAACTATGTTCTGGGATGAAAGTTACAGCTTCAGTGAAATCCGTTTGCAAATCGGAGTGATAGATTAGAATCTAGAGCCAACGGTACGTTTTCTATGTTAAACCATTACACCATTGAAAAACTGGTTACGTTTGCAATCGAAAGAAAAATGACTATAGTTGAAGAGGTAATGGCCCCTAAACTATGTTCTGGGATGAAAAATACAGCTTCAGTGAATTCCGTTTGCAAATCGGAGTGATAGATTAGAATCTAGAGCCAACGGTACGTTTTCTATGTTAAACCATTACACCATTGAAAAACTGGTTACGTTTGCAATCGAAAGAAAAATGACTATAGTTGAAGAGGTAATGGCCCCTAAACTATGTTCTGGGATGAAAGTTACAGCTTCAGTGAAATCCGTTTGCAAATCGGAGTGATAGATTAGAATCTAGAGCCAACGGTACGTTTTCTATGTTAAACCATTACACCATTGAAAAACTGGTTACGTTTGCAATCGAAAGAAAAATGACTATAGTTGAAGAGGTAATGGCCCCTAAACTATGTTCTGGGATGAAAAATACAGCTTCAGTGAAATCCGTTTGCAAATCGGAGTGATAGATTAGAATCTAGAGCCAACGGTACGTTTTCTATGTTAAACCATTACACCATTGAAAAACTGGTTACGTTTGCAATCGAAAGAAAAATGACTATAGTTGAAGAGCTAATGGCCCCTAAACTATGTTCTGGGATGAAAAATACAGCTTCAGTGAAATCCGTTTGCAAATCGGAGTGATAGATTAGAATCTAGAGCCAACGGTACGTTTTCTATGTTAAACCATTACACCATTGAAAAACTGGTTACGTTTGCAATCGAAAGAAAAATGACTATAGTTGAAGAGGTAATGGCCCCTAAACTATGTTCTGGGATGAAAGTTACAGCTTCAGTGAAATCCGTTTGCAAATCGGAGTGATAGATTAGAATCTAGAGCCAACGGTACGTTTTCTATGTTAAACCATTACACCATTGAAAAACTGGTTACGTTTGCAATCGAAAGAAAAATGACTATAGTTGAAGAGCTAATGGCCCTAATGGCCCCTAAACTATGTTCTGGGATGAAAAATACAGCTTCAGTGAATTCCGTTTGCAAATCGGAGTGATAGATTAGAATCTAGAGCCAACGGTACGTTTTCTATGTTAAACCATTACACCATTGAAAAACTGGTTACGTTTGCAATCGAAAGAAAAATGACTATAGTTGAAGAGGTAATGGCCCCTAAACTATGTTCTGGGATGAAAGTTACAGCTTCAGTGAAATCCGTTTGCAAATCGGAGTGATAGATTAGAATCTAGAGCCAACGGTACGTTTTCTATGTTAAACCATTACACCATTGAAAAACTGGTTACGTTTGCAATCGAAAGAAAAATGACTATAGTTGAAGAGGTAATGGCCCCTAAACTATGTTCTGGGATGAAAAATACAGCTTCAGTGAAATCCGTTTGCAAATCGGAGTGATAGATTAGAATC
Organism: Hyperolius riggenbachi; assembly: GCF_040937935.1. Classification (NCBI taxonomy): domain Eukaryota; kingdom Metazoa; phylum Chordata; class Amphibia; order Anura; family Hyperoliidae; genus Hyperolius; species Hyperolius riggenbachi. The sequence goes on along the minus strand of NW_027152522.1, from coordinate 7,164 downwards.
TAGAGCCAACGGTACGTTTTCTATGTTAAACCATTACACCATTGAAAAACTGGTTACGTTTGCAATCGAAAGAAAAATGACTATAGTTGAAGAGCTAATGGCCCCTAAACTATGTTCTGGGATGAAAAATACAGCTTCAGTGAAATCCGTTTGCAAATCGGAGTGATAGATTAGAATCTAGAGCCAACGGTACGTTTTCTATGTTAAACAATTACACCATTGAAAAACTGGTTACGTTTGCAATCGAAAGAAAAATGACTATAGTTGAAGAGGTAATGGCCCCTAAACTATGTTCTGGGATGAAAGTTACAGCTTCAGTGAAATCCGTTTGCAAATCGGAGTGATAGATTAGAATCTAGAGCCAACGGTACGTTTTCTATGTTAAACCATTACACCATTGAAAAACTGGTTACGTTTGCAATCGAAAGAAAAATGACTATAGTTGAAGAGCTAATGGCCCCTAAACTATGTTCTGGGATGAAAAATACAGCTTCAGTGAAATCCGTTTGCAAATCGGAGTGATAGATTACAATCTAGAGCCAACGGTACGTTTTCTATGTTAAACCATTACACCATTGAAAAACTGGTTACGTTTGCAATCGAAAGAAAAATGACTATAGTTGAAGAGGTAATGGCCCCTAAACTATGTTCTGGGATGAAAGTTACAGCTTCAGTGAAATCCGTTTGCAAATCGGAGTGATAGATTAGAATCTAGAGCCAACGGTACGTTTTCTATGTTAAACCATTACACCATTGAAAAACTGGTTACGTTTGCAATCGAAAGAAAAATGACTATAGTTGAAGAGGTAATGGCCCCTAAACTATGTTCTGGGATGAAAGTTACAGCTTCAGTGAAATCCGTTTGCAAATCGGAGTGATAGATTAGAATCTAGAGCCAACGGTACGTTTTCCATGTTAAACCATTACACCATTGAAAAACTGGTTACGTTTGCAATCGAAAGAAAAATGACTATAGTTGAAGAGGTAATGGCCCCTAAACTATGTTCTGGGATGAAAGTTACAGCTTCAGTGAAATCCGTTTGCAAATCGGAGTGATAGATTAGAATCTAGAGCCAACGGTACGTTTTCTATGTTAAACCATTACACCATTGAAAAACTGGTTACGTTTGCAATCGAAAGAAAAATGACTATAGTTGAAGAGGTAATGGCCCCTAAACTATGTTCTGGGATGAAAGTTACAGCTTCAGTGAAATCCGTTTGCAAATCGGAGTGATAGATTAGAATCTAGAGCCAACGGTACGTTTTCTATGTTAAACCATTACACCATTGAAAAACTGGTTACGTTTGCAATCGAAAGAAAAATGACTATAGTTGAAGAGGTAATGGCCCCTAAACTATGTTCTGGGATGAAAAATACAGCTTCAGTGAATTCCGTTTGCAAATCGGAGTGATAGATTAGAATCTAGAGCCAACGGTACGTTTTCTATGTTAAACCATTACACCATTAAAAAACTGGTTACGTTTGCAATCGAAAGAAAAATGACTATAGTTGAAGAGGTAATGGCCCCTAAACTATGTTCTGGGATGAAAGTTACAGCTTCAGTGAAATCCGTTTGCAAATCGGAGTGATAGATTAGAATCTAGAGCCAACGGTACGTTTTCTATGTTAAACCATTACACCATTAAAAAACTGGTTACGTTTGCAATCGAAAGAAAAATGACTATAGTTGAAGAGGTAATGGCCCCTAAACTATGTTCTGGGATGAAAGTTACAGCTTCAGTGAAATCCGTTTGCAAATCGGAGTGATAGATTAGAATCTAGAGCCAACGGTACGTTTTCTATGTTAAACCATTACACCATTGAAAAACTGGTTACGTTTGCAATCGAAAGAAAAATGACTATAGTTGAAGAGGTAATGGCCCCTAAACTATGTTCTGGGATGAAAAATACAGCTTCAGTGAAATCCGTTTGCAAATCGGAGTGATAGATTAGAATCTAGAGCCAACGGTACGTTTTCTATGTTAAACCATTACACCATTGAAAAACTGGTTACGTTTGCAATCGAAAGAAAAATGACTATAGTTGAAGAGGTAATGGCCCCTAAACTATGTTCTGGGATGAAAAATACAGCTTCAGTGAAATCCGTTTGCAAATCGGAGTGATAGATTAGAATCTAGAGCCAACGGTACGTTTTCTATGTTAAACCATTACACCATTGAAAAACTGGTTACGTTTGCAATCGAAAGAAAAATGACTATAGTTGAAGAGGTAATGGCCCCTAAACTATGTTCTGGGATGAAAGTTACAGCTTCAGTGAAATCCGTTTGCAAATCGGAGTGATAGATTAGAATCTAGAGCCAACGGTACGTTTTCTATGTTAAACCATTACACCATTGAAAAACTGGTTACGTTTGCAATCGAAAGAAAAAATGACTATAGTTGAAGAGCTAATGGCCCCTAAACTATGTTCTGGATGAAAAATACAGCTTCAGTGAATTCCGTTTGCAAATCGGAGTGATAGATTAGAATCTAGAGCCAACGGTACGTTTTCTATGTTAAACCATTACACCATTGAAAAACTGGTTACGTTGCAATCGAAAGAAAAATGACTATAGTTGAAGAGGTAATGGCCCCTAAACTATGTTCTGGGATGAAAGTTACAGCTTCAGTGAAATCCGTTTGCAAATCGGAGTGATAGATTAGAATCTAGAGCCAACGGTACGTTTTCTATGTTAAACCATTACACCATTGAAAAACTGGTTACGTTTGCAATCGAAAGAAAAATGACTATAGTTGAAGAGGTAATGGCCCCCTAAACTATGTTCTGGGATGAAAAATACAGCTTCAGTGAATTCCGTTTGCAAATCGGAGTGATAGATTAGAATCTAGAGCCAACGGTACGTTTTCTATGTTAAACCATTACACCATTGAAAAACTGGTTACGTTTGCAATCGAAAGAAAAATGACTATAGTTGAAGAGGTAATGGCCCCTAAACTATGTTCTGGGATGAAAGTTACAGCTTCAGTGAAATCCGTTTGCAAATCGGAGTGATAGATTAGAATCTAGAGCCAACGGTACGTTTTCTATGTTAAACCATTACACCATTGAAAAACTGGTTACGTTTGCAATCGAAAGAAAAATGACTATAGTTGAAGAGGTAATGGCCCCTAAACTATGTTCTGGGATGAAAAATACAGCTTCAGTGAAATCCATTTGCAAATCGGAGTGATAGATTAGAATCTAGAGCCAACGGTACGTTTTCTATGTTAAACCATTACACCATTGAAAAACTGGTTACGTTTGCAATCGAAAGAAAAATGACTATAGTTGAAGAGCTAATGGCCCCTAAACTATGTTCTGGGATGAAAAATACAGCTTCAGTGAAATCCGTTTGCAAATCGGAGTGATAGATTAGAATCTAGAGCGCAACGGTACGTTTTCTATGTTAAACCATTACACCATTGAAAAACTGGTTACGTTTGCAATCGAAAGAAAAATGACTATAGTTGAAGAGGTAATGGCCCCTAAACTATGTTCTGGGATGAAAGTTACAGCTTCAGTGAAATCCGTTTGCAAATCGGAGTGATAGATTAGAATCTAGAGCCAACGGTACGTTTTCTATGTTAAACCATTACACCATTGAAAAACTGGTTACGTTTGCAATCGAAAGAAAAATGACTATAGTTGAAGAGGTAATGGCCCCTAAACTATGTTCTGGGATGAAAAATACAGCTTCAGTGAAATCCGTTTGCAAATCGGAGTGATAGATTAGAATCTAGAGCCAACGGTACGTTTTCTATGTTAAACCATTACACCATTGAAAAACTGGTTACGTTTGCAATCGAAAGAAAAAATGACTATAGTTGAAGAGCTAATGGCCCCTAAACTATGTTCTGGGATGAAAAATACAGCTTCAGTGAAATCCGTTTGCAAATCGGAGTGATAGATTAGAATCTAGAGCCAACGGTACGTTTTCTATGTTAAACAATTACACCATTGAAAAACTGGTTACGTTTGCAATCGAAAGAAAAATGACTATAGTTGAAGAGGTAATGGCCCCTAAACTATGTTCTGGGATGAAAGTTACAGCTTCAGTGAAATCCGTTTGCAAATCGGAGTGATAGATTAGAATCTAGAGCCAACGGTACGTTTTCTATGTTAAACCATTACACCATTGAAAAACTGGTTACGTTTGCAATCGAAAGAAAAATGACTATAGTTGAAGAGCTAATGGCCCCTAAACTATGTTCTGGGATGAAAAATACAGCTTCAGTGAAATCCGTTTGCAAATCGGAGTGATAGATTACAATCTAGAGCCAACGGTACGTTTCTATGTTAAACCATTACACCATTGAAAAACTGGTTACGTTTGCAATCGAAAGAAAAAATGACTATAGTTGAAGAGGTAATGGCCCCTAAACTATGTTCTGGGATGAAAGTTACAGCTTCAGTGAAATCCGTTTGCAAATCGGAGTGATAGATTAGAATCTAGAGCCAACGGTACGTTTTCTATGTTAAACCATTACACCATTGAAAACTGGTTACGTTTGCAATCGAAAGAAAAATGACTATAGTTGAAGAGGTAATGGCCCCTAAACTATGTTCTGGGATGAAAGTTACAGCTTCAGTGAAATCCGTTTGCAAATCGGAGTGATAGATTAGAATCTAGAGCCAACGGTACGTTTTCCATGTTAAACCATTACACCATTGAAAAACTGGTTACGTTTGCAATCGAAAGAAAAATGACTATAGTTGAAGAGGTAATGGCCCCTAAACTATGTTCTGGGATGAAAGTTACAGCTTCAGTGAAATCCGTTTGCAAATCGGAGTGATAGATTAGAATCTAGAGCCAACGGTACGTTTTCTATGTTAAACCATTACACCATTGAAAAACTGGTTACGTTTGCAATCGAAAGAAAAATGACTATAGTTGAAGAGGTAATGGCCCCTAAACTATGTTCTGGGATGAAAGTTACAGCTTCAGTGAAATCCGTTTGCAAATCGGAGTGATAGATTAGAATCTAGAGCCAACGGTACGTTTTCTATGTTAAACCATTACACCATTGAAAAAACTGGTTACGTTTGCAATCGAAAGAAAATGACTATAGTTGAAGAGGTAATGGCCCCTAAACTATGTTCTGGGATGAAAAATACAGCTTCAGTGAATTCCGTTTGCAAATCGGAGTGATAGATTAGAATCTAGAGCCAACGGTACGTTTTCTATGTTAAACCATTACACCATTAAAAAACTGGTTACGTTTGCAATCGAAAGAAAAATGACTATAGTTGAAGAGGTAATGGCCCCTAAACTATGTTCTGGGATGAAAGTACAGCTTCAGTGAAATCCGTTTGCAAATCGGAGTGATAGATTAGAATCTAGAGCCAACGGTACGTTTTCTATGTTAAACCATTACACCATTGAAAAACTGGTTACGTTTGCAATCGAAAGAAAAATGACTATAGTTGAAGAGGTAATGGCCCCTAAACTATGTTCTGGGATGAAAAATACAGCTTCAGTGAAATCCGTTTGCAAATCGGAGTGATAGATTAGAATCTAGAGCCAACGGTACGTTTTCTATGTTAAACCATTACACCATTGAAAAACTGGTTACGTTGCAATCGAAAGAAAAATGACTATAGTTGAAGAGGTAATGGCCCCTAAACTATGTTCTGGGATGAAAAATACAGCTTCAGTGAAATCCGTTTGCAAATCGGAGTGATAGATTAGAATCTAGAGCCAACGGTACGTTTTCTATGTTAAACCATTACACCATTGAAAAACTGGTTACGTTTGCAATCGAAAGAAAAATGACTATAGTTGAAGAGGTAATGGCCCCTAAACTATGTTCTGGGATGAAAGTTACAGCTTCAGTGAAATCCGTTTGCAAATCGGAGTGATAGATTAGAATCTAGAGCCAACGGTACGTTTTCTATGTTAAACCATTACACCATTGAAAAACTGGTTACGTTTGCAATCGAAAGAAAAATGACTATAGTTGAAGAGCTAATGGCCCCTAAACTATGTTCTGGGATGAAAAATACAGCTTCAGTGAATTCCGTTTGCAAATCGGAGTGATAGATTAGAATCTAGAGCCAACGGTACGTTTTCTATGTTAAACCATTACACCATTGAAAAACTGGTTACGTTTGCAATCGAAAGAAAAATGACTATAGTTGAAGAGGTAATGGCCCCTAAACTATGTTCTGGGATGAAAGTTACAGCTTCAGTGAAATCCGTTTGCAAATCGGAGTGATAGATTAGAATCTAGAGCCAACGGTACGTTTTCTATGTTAAACCATTACACCATTGAAAAACTGGTTACGTTTGCAATCGAGAAGAAAAATGACTATAGTTGAAGAGGTAATGGCCCCTAAACTATGTTCTGGATGAAAAATACAGCTTCAGTGAATTCCGTTTGCAAATCGGAGTGATAGATTAGAATCTAGAGCCAACGGTACGTTTTCTATGTTAAACCATTACACCATTGAAAAACTGGTTACGTTTGCAATCGAAAGAAAAATGACTATAGTTGAAGAGGTATGGCCCCTAAACTATGTTCTGGATGAAAGTTACAGCTTCAGTGAAATCCGTTTGCAAATCGGAGTGATAGATTAGAATCTAGAGCCAACGGTACGTTTTCTATGTTAAACCATTACACCATTGAAAACTGGTTACGTTTGCAATCGAAAGAAAAATGACTATAGTTGAAGAGGTAATGGCCCCTAAACTATGTTCTGGGATGAAAAATACAGCTTCAGTGAAATCCGTTTGCAAATCGGAGTGATAGATTAGAATCTAGAGCCAACGGTACGTTTTCTATGTTAAACCATTACACCATTGAAAAACTGGTTACGTTTGCAATCGAAAGAAAAATGACTATAGTTGAAGAGCTAATGGCCCCTAAAACTATGTTCTGGGATGAAAAATACAGCTTCAGTGAAATCCGTTTGCAAATCGGAGTGATAGATTAGAATCTAGAGCCAACGGTACGTTTTCTATGTTAAACCATTACAACCATTGAAAAACTGGTTACGTTTGCAATCGAAAGAAAAATGACTATAGTTGAAGAGGTAATGGCCCCTAAACTATGTTCTGGGATGAAAGTTACAGCTTCAGTGAAATCCGTTTGCAAATCGGAGTGATAGATTAGAATCTAGAGCCAACGGTACGTTTTCTATGTTAAACCATTACACCATTGAA